>NW_010268991.1:0-32355 GCF_000690775.1 Eurypyga helias
CAGCCTCGGGCACGGCTGGCAACTTAAAGTTCTGCTTCCTCCCTGTTCCGCCCAGGCGTCAATGCCATGCTCAGGAAGGTGGCGGTGGCTGCCGCCTCCAAGCCCCACGTGGAGATCCGTCAGGACGGGGACCAGTTCTACATCAAGACTTCCACCACTGTCCGCACCACTGAGATCAACTTCAAAATCGGGGAGAGCTTCGAGGAGGAGACCGTGGATGGACGGAAGTGCAGGGTAGGAGGAGAGCTGGGGAGCGTTTGTGTGCGTTACCAGGTTCTTTCGAGGTGGGACAAACTCATCTGCTACGTGTGTCCCCAGACAGTGGCATTGCTGCCCTCTTACCCTCTTTTTGCCAGAAACACTCTGGGGGTTCTTGGTGGTTGCCGGTCCTCTTGTCTGTCCTCTGACGTTCTCCTTCTTGCAAGGTAAAACTGAAATCTGAAGGCAACAGAGCGTGGCAAGTCCCAAAAGCAGGGTTCGAGGATCTGCTTGATGGCTCCTTGGCTGGCAGGGTTTTGTCCAGCTCTTTTTGCTTCCTACTGCTCTGGCGAGCTCAGCTGCAGTGAAAGCTCTCCCCAACCTCTGTCCCTGATGGGAACTTGAGGAATGGTGGAGCAAGGGAGACCTCGGGAGTTAGGATATAGTGCACAAACCTGACAGCTTTTGTCCTAAACTGAATCAGCTGAGTTCACAAGCAGGACCACAGAGTGTTTGTAGTTTGCGGCTGAAATCTTTCATTTCCTTGCAAGTGCATGTCTCCAGTTTGCTGATGAGATACATCTTTAACAGTTTAAGACAGACTTTCAGCTAGTGTTATACCAGACACACCATCTCCTTGTGCATAAATGCATTAGAGTGCATTCACTGAAGTGTTTTGAGCTTGGTTCTGCATGTAAGCCCTTACAGCTCTGTGGCTGGGGGTGGGGGGGGGCCTTAGGTCGGCAGCATCTGATGCCAGCTTCTTGTTGGTGTAGATACATGGGATTTGGGTTATTGGAGGACTGGGCTGTGTTCATAGCAGTCTTCTGAAATAAGGTATCAAAGGCACAGGTTAGTTATGCTTTCCTCAGGCACTTTACTCTCACACAAGAGAAGTATATATAAAACGTTTATACTCTTCATTCATACTTTTTTTATCAGAATGTGATCCCAAATGAGATACAGTTTAAAAAGTATCCTATGATGGTGAAGTAATCTACTTTCCAAAATATGATCTCTGCTAATTCTTGGGCCAGCTTCTGAGACCATTTGTACCACCAAACATTCCGAACCTACTATCTCTAGTGCAATTGCTGTGAATTTAAGTTCATGAAAAAGGGAGGCAGATTCTGGGAGTCAGTGAACATTTAGAACATTGACTTTCATCTGTGGTATGAGTTATCATGTATTTAGTAGTTTGTTCAGGAAATGTTGCTGGCTGGCTTTGTTAATTTATCTTGCTGACAGAAGTAGTATTTTGGTGTATTCATGCATAATGCATATACAGTAAGTGTGACCCGCTTTCTAGAGAAGGATTTATTGCTGCAGATGGAAGAATAATTACGGCTGTAAGCTATGAAAGTTGGAAAAATCTGAAAGAAATGTGTTTTGTGAAATACTAAATTTTTTCCATGTGTTGTAAAATTATTTATAGTCCACTCTCAGGAATAAGTTGCACTGCTGTGTGTATATAACCAAGACGTGGCCACAAAGCAGAAACTGACAGATAATAAAATAATTCTTCAGAATGTAACATGGCAAAATTGCTGATTGGTGGTAGATTTTGATACACTTTATGGAGTAGAGGGTTTTGTTCTGCCAACTAACTTGGTCTATTGTTCATACAGACAAAGAGTCATATGTAGTTATACTACAACGATGGCTTTAAAAAAATCTATTTTTTGGAAAAAATATTTATAAAACAAACAGCTGATTTTAAATCAGAGTTTTTTCCTCCTTTGTAAAGTCTCTGAAGCGTTAACTTGAATTTATGCACACACACATGTATATGTATATAATCAGACTAATGAATGACTCCCATGTGCTAGTTGTAAAGTGATTACTCGCACATTCATTACAGTGCATCCTTCTGCACAGCTGTTCCATTGCCCTGTAGACTAATAGCTCACTACTAGAATGAAAAGCAACAGTCAGGGCTTGCCTGTTTGCGAAAGCTAAACAAAATCCCGATTTAAAAAAAAAAATTATTTATTTTTCGGTGGTTTCATAGTCATCATTGAAATGCTTTGAAAAATACCTAAGGATATTTCAATCTCCGGACCCACAATCTTAAAGTAGTATTGCAAACACTAGAATTCTAACAAAGTTTCTTTAATTTAGTTGTGACTTATTCTAGTTTGTTAGCACAGTGTTTAATATACAGTTAACCTGGCATGGTGCCATATAGCATGAAAGATTGTAAGAGACAAATACTGCATTATTTATGACCACAACATGATACATAGGATTCTTTATGCTTTTACACTAAGGGGACTCTGTAGTGATAAATAATATGTCAGATCAAACCACATGTGTACAAAGATGCCTGTGGTTGTAGGCACTACATTACCACGTTTCTAAATTACACTTTTCAACATCAAGCATTTTATGAAAACTGACTGGCTCTTCAATTTGGAAACAAATGCAGTTTTACACTGAAAAGACACAATTACTTTGTTATTCATATATACCTCTTTCCAAAATGCCCCCTCACACCTTAATTTTGATTTCATCACTTTCCACTGATGTCTTTCTCCCTTTGCCGTTATCTATCTATGTGATGCCCCTTTACTGCAGCAATTATTCTCACTACTGCTCATTGTTGTCTCCCTGCCTCATGCTGCTGGCAAATGTAATTAATGTTATTCCTAATGGTTTTCTTGCCTGCAGAGTTTGGCCACTTGGGAGAATGAAAACAAGATCTATTGCAAACAAACTCTTATTGACGGAGATGGTCCCAAAACATACTGGACTCGAGAATTAGCTAATGATGAGCTGATTTTGGTAAGAACCTTGAACCCACCCAATACATATACCATATTAACTGTTTTTTGTTGCCATGTAGTATGACTTACTGTTTTTCCTTACTTAAATCTATCAGGAAAACTACCATTTTCATAATCACTTTCTTTCCTTTTTAAATTTTTTTTTAAGAACAAAATATATGGAGGCTCTCACTTGCATTTTATTGCTGTGACTTCTGTCATACTTTACTGGTAGAATAATCACAAGTGGATCACTTCTGCTCTGTAAATTTACAACACAACCAAAGAATTTGCTTGATTTACTGCAGATTTTCTCTGGTGAAAGTGAGATCAAGGCATTTGACCTTATTTCTAGTGAACCTTCTTTTTGAGGCGTGTTGCTTCTTATCCATAATCACATGGTGCCTCTCAGGAAAGCTGTAACATGATGTTAGCATGCACTGATTTATGAAGAACATTGAATTCCTCTCCATCTCTGCCACCCTCTCCAATTCCTTGATCCTCTCTGAATCCAGTTCAGAATTGCCTTCATGAGTTTCTCATAAACACACCAGTTTGCACATTTGTTGTCAGCCATGGTCCCCCTACTCCCGTGTGACCTTCCATATGGCAGCAGGGTTACTGTGGGCTTTCTGAGCAGCATCTCTACAACCACCTCACCATTTATGCCATGAATTGTGTGCAATTTATTTATATTGTACTTCCGTTAGAGCTGAGTTCTCTTCATTGAATCTTTCCTCACTAGTCCCTCTACATTAATGACCAGATAAAGACACAGTTCCCCTGAGTTACAAGTAGCACAGTTCAGCCTTAGCTCAGAATAATTTTATTGCACATGTTCTTACTAGTGAATTCCGGTTAAGTAGTTGATTAGACTGTTAAGCCTCATCAGTTTGGGCAAGGAAGACAGGCTGCTGGAGTGACGGGTAAGAAAACATCCAAGCTTGGAGGCTTAATTTCAAACTATCACACTAATAAATCTCTGCACTTCTAAAAGACTCCCCAGTGTTTCTCTAAAGCAGTTGGAGCTCTTTTTAAGATTGCATCTGAAACAAAACCAGGACCCAAACCTAACCAAGTATAAACAAAAAGCTTTTAAGGTGTTAGTATTATTCCAGGACATCTTGGAACTGTTCACCCACCCCTTATGAAGAGGTGTATGCTGTTAGAAAAATAACACTGGTTTCTATTGAATGAATACTCCAATTCTGGATAATTTATTTTGACTCAACTGCTGGAAATCTTTGTTATCAAAAAACTTCAGGAGGCAAACTTTGATATAATGCAGTAGACAAAATATATTCCCAGCTATAATTTTTTCAGCTTTCTAAAAATACACTTTTATTGTTTAAGCAATAAACTGGTGAGGTAGCCGTTAAACGAAGTGAACTGCTCCAAGCAAAGCAAGAAAGCCAGTCATAATACAATTGCCTCCTGCAATCAGCAATGCGAACTTACCCTGCTGGGGAAGAAGAATAAGGTTCATTAAGAAACCAGAGCAATTCAAAGATTATGATGCCCTTTTTTTCTTGTATAATATAGTCAGTTGAGCTTTTCTGAATTAATTACTTTTCAAATTGGGATATAAATTAGAAAAACTTCCTTCTTATTAAAATATTTCTATTTACAGGAACTCCATCATAACTTTTGATAAGTTGTTTTACTGGTTAATTTCCTTGCCACTAAAATATACACGTTATTTCTAATCTGTATATGTCTAGATTCAACTTCCTGGCATTACATAGTGTGTATAAAAGAACCTAAGTAATGTGCCTAAAGTTTGTTATTGCAAATACTTCCCTTAAGAACATTGATCAAGCCACGTCTTGGAAGAACCTTCTCTTTGTTAAGCTGAATCATTAGAAGAGCTTGAGCCCTTCAATATAAAGCAAGCTTTCCTTGAGTAATTCTTTCAGTGCTTTTATAACTCCCTCCATTTTATCAATTTCCTTTCTAAACTATGAACATGAGAACCATACATACTGTTCTGCTAGCAATCATACTAACACCTGATGTAGTGGTGACTTCATCTCCCTACTCTTATCTGAAATTACTTTGATTTATATGCAAAGACTTTGTTAACCCTTCTTTGGGGACTCATGCTCAGCTGATTGTGATCCCAAGTAATTTTCCTGGTTACTAGTCCCTTTGCCCTGTACTGCACGTTGGGACTATGTTCATTGGTTGTAATGTATGATTTTACCATCACCATTATGAAAACATAGTATTTGCTTCCAAGTGAACATTGTCTTTGTCTTCTACTATTTAATATGATATGCAGTTCCATTCTCCTGCCTCTTTTCTGGACCACAGTGGCCTATTTTGCTTTATTAAATATGAGGACATTACTTGGTCACCAGGACAAAGATTTTCAAGCCTCTCATGACATTTGGTGGGACTGAATGTACAAATTTATAAATACATGTTCAAAATTTCTCACACCCTGAAGTTGAGCAATGAATGGTGATTAAGTGTGAGGTCGCTGGTCCTTTGGGGAAGTTAAGATAGCCAAAATTAACCCTTAGTGTTTGGAGGAAGGCAGAAGAGGGTAAGGAAAGCTACATTTTCTTGTCTGTGGCCCCTAATTTTAGAACCCCAGAATGTTCCCTCCAGACCATTATTTGGGCTTTAGAAGCTAAACTGAAGTAGTTACTGGCTTAAGTGTGTTCCTCAGCTGTAACAGAGAACAAAGTAGGAATAGGAGCATTAAGTGAGAAGACCCTGTGATCCCTTTTGATCTCTTGCCTCTGAAGTGTGCGTGTTTTTAATCACTCCAGTGAAGATTCAGGTTAGATTTTTTTCTGTTATACATAGAAATTTTCCTTGGATCTGAGTTTGCAAATCCCCACTTAGATTTTACGTCTTCAAAACTAAGATCACAGTGCAAAGAAGAGATCTTTCTTCTCCTTTATTTCATCTTCCATCCTGCCAGCTTTGTTAGGGTTCTTTGGGACCTGAAATTTATTCTCATTCAGTTTTACTGTCCTTATCACTTCAAACATTTAACAGTTCCCATCTTCACACTTCCCAAACCTTCCTACTTACCTGAGATATATTTTCTCTTCCTTTATTCTTTTTGATGTGCTTTAGTAAGCTTTCCCTGTTTCCATTCTGGTAGAGTGCCTTAAATAAGCAGAAGGGAACCACATTCTTGTGAACTTGTACATGTCTGCAGCTAGGAAGCTGTCTTTATGGAGCAGAGTGTGTGATATAGCAGTTCAGGAATTCTGAAAAGTTCCTTATTCTCACAATTTTTGCTCCTGTTTCTCTATCCAAAGAAATCTTTCAAGAAGTCTTGAGTCTCCTTCTTAGCTGTTACATGCATTTGCAGAAGAAATCAAGAAAACTCGTGCCCCATTTGGAAAAAGTTGGACAAAGGAATCTAAACTGTGTTAGACTGAGGCATGAATGGAAAAAAAAAGCTTGGGGCAACAGGCAGGGGATAAGGAATGAGTTTTACTCTGCTAATACTGGCCGCATAAATGTTGGAGCTTTGCCACGTGATTTTGGTCTAATGTGCTGCATTGCTTAGGGGGTCCATTTGATTATGACATTTTTCCTAGTGGAATGATACATTTTTCTCCCCAACACAGCATGTTAAGTAAAATGCATTTATTATAACATATAATAATAAAAAAAAGCAGTATTGAACTGTCATGACTACCACAGAGCTAAAATGGAAACCATATTACCATATAATTATCAGTCTTTCTTGCATCCTAGCAGAAGAATTCAATATATTCTTCCAAGATATTCCCTTGGAGCAATATGATGGTCTTCCATGTCACATCACGTCCTCTGGTACACAGATGCTGGGAACAAACTATTTAGTTAGCAATGGTTTTCTTCAGCTTCAGGTACCAGTTAAGTTTGCCTTCAGTTCTCCTTTGCTCCTTGCAGCATGGAGAATGAGATTACTCTTATTAGTAGCATAAATAATATTTGGCTCCTACAATGACAAACGTAGGTCTGAAGTCCTGTTAGAAAGAGTCCTCTCAGCTGAGTAAGGGAAGAACGATCAAGGTCTGCTTTATAGAAAAGGTGCTGTGAATGTGTTAAAAGATTGCAAATACTTTCATCAGTGTTGTTTATTCTAATCTCATCTGATGTACCTGCTGGGATTTCATTGCTGCATTTTTAGAAGTACTGAACAACGTAGATTAAAAAATTACATGAAATATGCAAGTAAGGGAGGGTGAAAAGGATAGATCCTCATCAAAGTCCGTGTTCGTTTGTCGTGACTGTAGCTTTATATTGTATTGTACCTGTAGTGCATACAGCGGGTCAGAATATCTGTATTTACAACTCCACAGTCATAATCTCTATTTGGATTAGCACCTCAGCAATCAAGATCAGAATATAATACAAAAATACCTATTTCCTTTACTTGTCTGAAACTTAACATCTGGGATTACGTCTAATATGCTTTTCCTTCCATTTTCTTTTATACTCCATGTTTTTGCTGTTGCTGTGTGTTTTTGTCAGGGACATTAATGGGCTATCAATCACTTCTATCAGTCAGAAGAACAAAAGGTCTGCTCTTTACAAAGTTAAAGGACGCTGCTTCCAAATGTTAGCTGTTCAAATGAGAAGCTTTTAAATTCACACTTCATCTGCGTTGCTGCTTTCATGCCTCTATATATTTTAGTTTGATCTGTAACACACAAACATTTTAAAGTGGATGATTACTGAAGAGGGGCTTTAAAAACAACCTCAGACCACATTTTACACAGTTCACGTATCACACAGGGGTTCTCAGAATCAATTATAGCAAGGGTCAGAGATCAGAACATTAGGGAGGTTTCAGACATGGTTTCTATTCTACGTTGCCTCCCCAGAAAAATCATGCTGCAGTTGATTAAAACTGGTGAACTGTGGAGCCTAGATGAGTGAGTGAACATTTTTTAAATTATACTGGTGGCTTCTAAAATTAAACGTAGTAGGTGAGAAGGGTTAGTGCAGATTTCGAATTTTTTGCAGCCAAAAGCTGAGATCTGTGATGTGCCGAAGCCTTGCATCAAACTGTGTTAAACCATATAAGTGTGTAACTTTTCTGTAGGTTTTGGAGAGTGATCTTAAATAAAATCAGTTATCAAAAGGAGGTTCTACTCATCCTGAGGTCGGGGTGAGGGGTTAGCTGCTCACCTCATTAAAGCAGCCTTGATAAAAGTTCAGAAGCCTGTAATAATGCATACGTATGTGTTGCATGGACCTAATACTTGAATTTACTATTTACCACAAACAGATTTACAAGGGGACTTAGGGATCTGCAGCCCCTGGTCGCTAGTACAGCCCGGTCTGGATCACATCCCAAACAGCGGAGGGAGAAACCAAAGCTATTTGCATCTCGAGTGCATCTGATCCTGTATATAGCTTGTTACAGTCTCAGCTGTAGCTTAGATGTTTGCTGTGTACTGGTTTTCAAGACTACTGCTGGGAGATGCCATTGTCTGTCTCTTGTTTACCTCTATCATTCATTTGCTGCTTGACTGAGGAAATGGTAGAATATAGCAGTTCTCAACCGCAAATACCAACATTTAGGTACCTTGATAAATGACCTGATTTTGCATGGTTCTGATATCATGCAGAAAGTGAGGGTGTATATTGGCTGATTTGCTATTAATATCCAAGCTTGAAGGTGGAGGCTGCATATTCTGTGACTACACCCCCATAATGACCATCTTCTTTCATAAAACATTATGGGAGTCAGGAGGAGAAAGGATATATTCAATATGCCTTTATTGTGAAGATTTAGATCTTTATTCTGGATAATATGGGAGTTGGCATGTAATACCTTCTCATCTGCATTTGCTTGCTGTTTTCTGTCTCCTTTTCGCAAGTTGCCTCTGCAGATTGGTCAGACATGAGCACATAACGGAATTTTTACATACACTGGCAGAAGTGATCTTTCCCAGGTGACTGTTTCAGTAACAGTCTTCGTAATTATACTGTGTGCTCCACTTATCACAAAGGCTCCTCAGAAGGCCTTCAAAAAGCAGATTTACTCATACAGTAATATATTACTGGCCTGTAATTCTCTTTTAATCTCTAATGATGTCAGGGGTCATCAGATTTTGAGTGAACTGAGAGAGGTCGATTTATTGGATTATCCCCCTGTGCAGGGCTTTGTTTGCAGTGTGCTTTTGGACTCTTAGCTACAGATTATGACAAGCTACGTGAAGAAAACAATTCTGTAATCTGCAGTCATTGCACATTTAAATCCATATTTTAGATTTAGATAGAAGTCTTGCCTTGGAGCATTTTGTAGAAGTGGGACATTTGCAAGCTGATGATAAGGTGGTATTAGAAAATCCTGCATCTCTCATGAGATTTGAATTGCAGTTTGGTAGTGTTGCACTTGTTTTTTTGAGTTGTTCTGGTGAAACCTAACCACGAAATAGCCAGGATTGGTTCCTCTCTTTCTTCTTACTCGGGTGTTCTGCTCCTTTGGGTCATGGCAATCTTTACAGTCTGCTTGTTCTGACAAGAACTATCACTTCTTTCCAATCTGAAATTAGAACCATAGATACTCAACTGCTTCATCCTAGCCCTGAATACAAGGGTTAAAGTGTGAAAGATAGAGGAGTAACAGCCTTTTGATTTGGATCTTCCCCTGAGCTTGGGCCCAGCTGTGCATTAGACATTTTTGTGAGTAACCACAAGAAAAGGAATGCAGCAAGTTTGAACAACTTCCTCTTTTCTTTCTTTAGCAACATTTAGTGTTTTATCAACAGTGCTAGTAAGTTACAGTAATATAGGGAAATACCTTTTATAGAAGTCCCATTTAAACCTTGTATATAACCATGCAAATCAAAGCCATTAATTTATGTGCTTCAGTATGGAATTAGGTCACTGATTGTCTGAATGGGTATGAGGTATAAAAAAAATCTAAGTGCTAAAAAGTGCAGCTTATTCCTGAAACAGGCCAGAGGCCACATAACCTAAGCTGGATCTTGAAGGGAAGGATACCTGGCAGACTGAGAAGTGTTCAGTGGCTAGGTGGTACTCCAGAGTAATTGGGCTTTGCATGAATTTTATCTCTTTACGATACAGAGAATGACAATCCTTGTGTATAGTGACTGACTAAGGCTACTATGTATTTGGGTTCCCCAGGTATGTCCATGTTTTCTGCAATTAATTTTTATCTTGACAGAGCAATTTGATTGTAGCCCTTTGCTTGAGATTTTCAAGAGTCCAGAAGTCCAGCTGGAGTCAGATGTAGGAAGTACAAATTGAACAGCCATTGTGCTTTGTCACAAGTGTGTCCAGTTGTGACTTCGAGTGCACAACAGTCAGTCTGTGTGTACATACAGTGGACCTGCTGCTTCTGCAAGGCATTCTGGGTGCACACATACTTCTGAGCTTTCCCAGAAACTTACTATTTCTTTTTTCTTCCTCCACAATTTTTTATCATTATTTTCACACCCTCTCCTGTGGGTCTTGCAAGGAAGCTGCCCATCAGACTACACTGATGTCTTAGCAGCAAGCTCTGCCCAGGAGCACAGTCTCAGAACTGGACACTGGAATTTCAGACACTCAGACCTCCAGTGGCACCCTAGGACAGACTCCCAGTATCAATCTACTTTTCCCTGCAGTGTTCCCTCTCAGTACAACTGCTGACCTGTTGTGAGAATAACTGCTGTTGCACATGTTTATGGAAAGGAGTTTGTCTCTTAATTTCACTGAAAAAATAGATATAAATTTACTAGGGAGGTTACGAGTTTTGACATATTGCTGCTACAACCTTTCTCAGTAGAACTAGTTGAGGTGGCACACACTCACATCACAAGATATGGCTGCATAGCTGTGCAGCTCCAACTGTCAGACTGAGGCTGCGCCAGCTCTGGAAGGACACTACACAAAGACTGTTTTACTATGATTTATGATTTGTGTTGACATAGCAGTGGGGGACCCAAACTTCACTGTGTTTAGCAGTGCCTGAATGTACTATAGAAAGACAATCACTGTCATAGTGACCTTCCAGTCTCCATAGACAATCTCAAGCCTGGATGATCTTGACTGACTCTCTTTCTGTGGCAAAGCTCCCGCCAAAATAGTTTTGCCTTTGTGTATAATTTTGGAAATGTTGAATGAAGCCATAGTAAGGGTATTTGCAGTTGGTGATGTGGGCAATAGTGAACTATCTGCATCCTTTAATGTTCGTTTTCAGACATCTTCATGTATAAGCTAAAAATGTATGTAAGGATTAAGCTCTTTTATATGCATAAAACCAAAGTCTATGATTTCTCCAAAATACTAACAGACTTTCCTCCTCAGTAAAGTGAACAAAATATAAG
The DNA here is from genome assembly GCF_000690775.1 of Eurypyga helias. Classification (NCBI taxonomy): domain Eukaryota; kingdom Metazoa; phylum Chordata; class Aves; order Eurypygiformes; family Eurypygidae; genus Eurypyga; species Eurypyga helias. Next base: position 11,261 of record NW_010268991.1, read on the forward strand.
CCAGAGTCAGTTTTAAAGCCAAGTCCTTTCAAAGAGGTGTTGGCCAAAACAGGCATAGAAAGCATTAAAACAAATAAAGTCCAGCTGAATTTTCATAACACACTGGGGTAGGTCTTAATTATATTTTTCAGTGAGACCTTGGCAGTTATTACAGCCAAACACCCCACCTCACAACTTGCTAGTGGTGAGCTCAAAACTGTCTGTCAGTGTAGCTGAACTGCAAGGTTTTTGCAGTCAGTATTTCTTCAGTCTTACACCCATTACTTCTTTCATGTTTAATTGCTTGATTAGATTTTAACTTGCCAGTCCTGAAATTACATACAAACACTTTGGGGTTTAGGTGGCTTTCTCAGACAGCTGCCACAGTCTATGTCCTGCCTGGATGTCCTGATAATCTGTACTGCAATATTGCTGTGGTAGAATTGCCTTTTAAGTGCAGAACTTCAGGGCGATTTAAAAAAGGCAAGCTTTCAGATGCTTCTCCGAATCTCTGTTTCAGTCAATGGTATAACGTCATATAGAATCCCAGAATGGTTTGGGTTGGAAGGGACCTTAAAGCCCATCTAGTTCCAACCCCCCTGCCATGGGCAGGGACACCCTCCACTAGACCAGGTTGCTCAAAGCCTCATCCAGCCTGGCCTTGAACACTTCCAGGGATGGGGCATCCACAGCTTCTCTGGGGAACCTGTGCCAGTGCCTCACCACCCTCTCCATGAAGAATTTTATCCTTTTTATTTTATTTAAATCTAATCTAATTTACTCACTTTCAATTTAAACCCGTTACCCCTTGTCCTGTCGCTACAGGCCCTTGAAAAAAAACATCCCTCGAGCTTTCTTGTAGCCCCCTTCAGGTACTGGAAGGTGCTATAAGGTCTCCCTAGAGCCTTCTCTTCTCCAGGCTGAACAAGCCCAACTCTCTCAGCCTGTCCCCATAGCAGAGGTGCTCCAGCCCTCTGAGCATCTTCATGGCCTCCTCTGGACTCGTTCCAACCAGTCGATATCCTTATGTTGAGGGCCCCAGAGCTGGGGTTTCATTAGAGCACAGAGGGAGAATCACTTTCCTCGACCTGACGGCCCAGAATTCTGTATTCTGATACAGCCCAGAATACAATTGGCTTTCTGGGCTGCCAGCACACACGGCCGGCTCATGTTCAGCTCTTCATCCACCAGTACCCCCAAGTCCTTCTCCTCAGGGCTGCTCTCCAGCCATTCTTTGCCCAGCCTGTACCTGTGCTTGGGATTGCACCAAACACCACCAACTCGAAGTGTCTGGAAAATCAAGGTACTCTCAGGCACCGAATCTGGTGTAACAAATGGGATGATAGTGGGACATAGTCTGTAATAGGTCAGTGACTTTCAGGTGCATGGTGATCAAATATTTGTGAGATCTCATAGGTGTTTAGTCATGTGAAATGAGTTCGATCTCCACTACATTTTACTCCATCATATGCCATCATTTCATATCCCTATCACAATTAACAAATTCACTGGTTAAGGTCACAGTATCCTCAAAGAAGGTTGATTGACATTGCTTACATTACAGCTTGGGAGAAAAGGTTTTGGTATGTCAGCTTGGTGTGGCAGCATTTATTTAATTTATACTTGCAAATATCAAAGAATACCTTTTGAACATGCCATCAGAATTCCACCCTCAGCATTTCCAGTTCAAAGTGCTGCAACAGTTTCTAAATATAACAGTACATTCCAAATTTTCTTGTCTTATGTTTATTTATAAATGCATGCCAAGAAACTATAGAAAAAGGGAATTTGTGCATCATTTATCATTCAGACAAAATTCATCGTGCCTTGGGAAAAAGGTTACTTACACTGCATTCCTCTTCCAAAATTACTCCTTTATTCACTCTAATCTGTCAAAAGACGTAGGAAAATGCATTTCTCCTGTAGAACTAGCTACTATAATAAAAATAACATTTAAAAATAGTGTTAAATATTTGCTGGTTCCACCTCGTCTGATTGATTTCTATTTCTTTTCCAGACTTTTGGTGCTGATGATGTTGTGTGCACAAGAATTTATGTAAGAGAGTAAAAACATCAATTTACCTGTCATCTGGGATGAAGTGGAGAACTGTGAAAATCCCCAGTGTAACGAATATCTGTGTGTGCTGTTACTAATGCGGTGTTGTATGTGACCGTGTGTGTTATATCTGGACCCATATCCTCTGTTAAGTGTATTTTGCTTTCATTTTTCAGTGCAGACACTATTCCTTCTCACTTTTATGCCATCATTTTTTGTCTGCTTTGTATTTTGTAGTTGTCACTTGCTATGGTTTCATGAATTATTAAACTTATTGGGCATAACTCACAGCTGGTTTTGGGGTGTTTTTAATAGAAAACACAGCAGTGCTTTGGTGAGCACTGAAACGCCTTTTACCTTCTGTTGAAGTCACTGTGGAGTTTCACTGGTGTGTTGGCTTGCACTATGCTGTCAGGGAACACCTCCTACTAGGGCGACACAACGTGCAGGAGAGCAAGTGAAGTGCAAGGCCTTTCGCAGAGCTGCAGGCTGCTCTCTCAAACCCAGAGCTCTGCTTCTTTCTGTCCTGTCTCCTTGGGAGAGCTGTTGAGGAACAATTTGTGTATCCTGTGACTGTGATACAGCAGAACCAGTCAAGACAAAGAGAGATCTTTATCCTCTTTCCCGCTGCGTCTCTGAAGAATGCCCAAACTTTCCCTGTTGAGACACTCATTATCTAAGTACAAAACCCAGCTGCATCTACGGGACAAATAACACTGTGATCATGACTAATACTTACTGTCATCACACCCAAGCACCTCAGGCATGATCAGAGAGTCAGCAGAATCTGACAGACTTTACTTTTTTGGGCCATAAAAAAGATAAAGCTGAGGAAAGATGCTTTTCTCCTACCTTCTCACCTGTGACAGAGGGAACTGATGACTTCACCTCTCAGTGTTACAGCTCTTACTTTTGGTGACTCAATATTTCATTCTTTGAACATGTAAGTGTTTCACAAACCAGGGCCATAGTTCAAGAATGAAAGAAACATCCAATTTAATGTATTTATTCTGGCTCAGAGCTCTGGCCACAGCACTATCAAGTATTAGATAAAAGCTAAACATACATTCTTCTAATGAACCAGAAACTCTTCTGTTCTTCAGCCTTGGAAATATCTGGAGGCTGAGACCAGAAGCACCGCTTACTTCACTGCAATATCCAAGCTTATATGATGAACTTTCAGCTTTGCAAGAATAATTTATCTGCTTCATGCCACCCAATCATAGAAAATTTTAAACAGTTTCAGTGTTAGCAGAGTATATGTCCTGTTCACTGGACTGTGCTCAATATTCAGAATGGGAAAATTGGTCCAAACCTTGATTTTCTTGGGGCACCCATGGGAAACAAATTACTTTGTCTCTTCACCACCCCCATAGCTATACAGAGGAATCCCCTTTGATAGGGTTGTCGAGCTGCTGCGGAGAAATCAGCCACCTGTTCTACATATTGGAGCGCGAGCTACAGCAGCACAACAGGAGAGAAACATATTCTGTCTCTTCTGCTCTGACAGGTCACACTTTCTTTCTCTGCCATGAGCACTCAGGATACAATATTGCTGTTGAAAAGAGGGATCTTTTCCTTCCACAGTCTAACCTGAAGTTAAACCCAGTTTCCAAGACCTTGGTTCAGTTGGTACTCATTAAATACACTGCATGCTAGTTCACACTGAAGCATGGGCTGAAACGAGTTCATTGTGGTTTGGGCGCAGCTGCAGCTACCCCCCGGTAAGAATGAAACCATGAGGGGGAACAACAGTGATCTATCTTTATTTTCTATCTTCTTTTGAGATTCCAATTATAATAGTTGGGTGTGTTTTTTTCTAAACAAATTCCATTTCAGGAGTATCTGGACCTGCTTGTGCAATCATCTGTGGCAAAGGGACTCCATAAAAAGTGCCAGGCTGAGCCAGCTCAAAGCATCTCAGTGATGCAGACAAAACTGTGTCTTGCCACATCAAGGCTGAGAAATGAATAGCACTGTATTGCAGGACCTGCTGGCACATGCCATATCCTACAGCAACAGGAGCCCACCAACACTGTAGAGTGCTTTGCCTCACCTCCCAGAAGGTGGGTGGTGGATGGTACAAGCTGAGGAGACAAGTAGTAGAGCCAAAGCCAGTAGGTAGCAGGGCTGTTTTGCCATTCCAGAAAACTGCTACACTTAGCAATGACCTTTTCTGCCTGTGTCTAAAGCAGCCCTGATGCACGGTTTGGGAGGGTTCAGCAAGGTATTGGTATGAACCTCACATGTCTAGAGCAAGTGAGTACATTTAATGGAAGCAGTGATTTCTGGATTTCATATCTAGGAAGGCTCATGCTAAGCTGTTGTGTTGCTCAAACAAATATCCTTCAGAAAGCTTTCCCATCAACTGGAAAATACCGTCAGGTTTCCATCCTGTTGGCAACTACTATCTAAGTAGTAAAGCATGAGCTGTGTAACTGGGTTGTAGAGATTATGATTAAAAACAGGCTTTTGAGATATGAGCTACCCTGCATAGCTGGGAACTTTCTTCTTCCAGGATTGAAACTGTTCCCCTAAGCTTCATTTGCAGTCTGGCATGACAGAAGTTTCTTTCTTTAGTAGTTTCACTGTGGAAGCTTCACCCCTTGATTGGCTTTCGTGGAGTTATGTTAGAGTTACTGCTGCATGGGTAAATTCTTATGAACAACTAGAATTGGTCCAGGGTGTTAGTTTTATGGCTCATTGTTGAAAGAGTGCAAAGGCCAAATTGCATTTTGTGAGTCCTCTGGGATTTAAAAGCTCTTCAAATCTAGGCACACAAGGATTTGGAATTATTTTACTGGCCAAAAGCCTTGCAGTTGTCTCCTGCCTTTCTCTACTTTGCTGAGATTAAGCTCCTTTGGGAACATGGGAGTTGAACAATGCCATGGTGGCCAACAGAGACATTTTTATCCACTTTTTATGTAAAAGATCATGAATTCACCCCTCCCCAGATGAGGTGATGGAAGCAGAGTAGAGTTACTGTAGCTGGCATCCACAAAAACTTAGTCTCACAATGTCTGAGTGTTAAAACAGCTGCTGACTAGAACCAGGATCCTGAAAGGATCCTGAAAGCTTCAGGCAGCCACTCTCTGCACATTAGGGGAAGGGACTTCTATAGGCAAAGGTGCCAGGACGATGGAGCACCTAAGAGTTACCTACATGGTTTGCTGATTACGAGAGAGTATGTGGATATCTGAAAAGGGTGCCAGGGATTTTATGGATATTGCCTTCCAGATTCAAATCTAAGAGATTGCATCGCTACGTCTTTTAATCAGGCCTGTGATGGTACAAACAGTGGAGCCAGGGACAGAGCCTGGCTCATAGTTATGTGTGTTAGTGCGCAAGCAGAAACTACCTTCCCCTCAGGCTGCTGTGTTCTAACTAGCACTTTGTCACTTGACCTGGAAACACTCAGTGGTTACAAGCACAGAGTGGTGACAAATGTGGCTCACCTCTGTCCGGATGGCAGCTGACTGACCACTGTATGCGTAACTACTCACTGCATGTCTGCCGTCTTGCTCAAGAAGCTAGACTTCGGATGCCTGCCAGCGCTCAATGGTGATGGCCAGATGGCTTTCTGGCTTTGTTGCCAAGCTCTTTCTGACCATATGAACGAATGCATCAGGGAACTCTTCCCTGTGACTTGATTTCATACTACTATTTAGGTCTGAGAGTATTTCTTCACACAGGGTCAGCAGAATACGGATAGTTAAGAAAGTGAGAAGTCTTCCTCCCTGCAACCTAAAGGCTTTGTCTTGCAGTTGCCTAAACAGTCCTGCTGGTTGAATGGATACAGTACAAGTGAGTATTCACTTGTCTAAACAGAGGTGTCTACAGCTATTTTAGATGTCCAGTGTGTCCAGGAGATCTGCACAAAGCTGGCATGTAACACAGGCTCTGCATGAGATCTGTCCCCTTTTTATGGAGAGGCAGCAGCAGACCAGGGACAAAACCCAAGGGCAACGCAACATAGATGTTTGTGATTAGGCAACTGACTCCCAACCTATGTGCCTGCAGGCTTGGGACCATGCTGTGCGCTGCATTGAGCGCACTGATAGCTAACTGCTACAGCAGGACAAAGAAAGGGTTGTACAGTTATCTGCAACAACTTGGCACATGTGTAACATTTCACAAAAACAAAACTCCACGGGAGCGGAACACTAGGATACAGCAGCCATATTCTCTGCCCTAGGGCAAGAAGAGTTCATTTTAGGATTTTCCTTTGATTTTCCATACTTTGTTCTTATGCTGCTTTCATGAAACATTCATTGTTTTTGTTTTCTCTAGGAAAAATAAACATCCTAAGCAGTAAACAGATCAGGCAGTGAAGTTGGATTCAAAATAATCCACTGTGGGCAACACAAAATATGAAAAAATAATTTCCAGACAGAAATGTGATACTGCATTGAATTGTTGACTTCACACGTATCTGTACCACCAGCTGCTTTTGTGCGGGAACAGAGCTGTCCCACCGCATGCTGTATGCCCTGCAGAGCTGCTGCTGCTTTAGCTCTGAGTGCAGAGAGGCCTATTTCTGCCGACAGGAAGCTCCAAGTCCCACATGGCTGCAGAATCCAGAGTCTTTGAACCCTGTTAAAATATGTGTTGTCTGACTACTGCCATGTCAGAAGTGGCACAACCTAAGGTGTTCTCTTTGATATTACAGATGGCTGGCTGGCTGGCTGACCAAGGGGGGTGGTTGAAAAAATGCTGTTATTAATAATGGAGGAATAGGTGGGAATAGATGTCATAGTGATTTCTGCTAATTTCTTCATTTTCAACATTCCCCACATTGCTTCCTGGTCAGTTCTGACCAGAAGTAAGAAACCTCCAGGGTTCTTGACATTTTAGTTCACTCTTACTTGACTCTTGCTGCACTCTGATAAATCAGTGAAGTTCTGAAACTCAGCATTTAGTCTTGTGTCTCTCATTCTGTTTCCATCTGAGGGCCTGCTGGTTGATGCTACACTGACATGATCTGTGGCAGGCACTTGGGTTTTTTGCCTTGTTCTCAAAACAGAGAGCAGCTAGTCCATTTTACAAGCCTGAATACGATTCACTCTTAGAATGTGTGGTATGCTCACACACTGCAACTAGAGAGGAAGGTGGTGAGGCTTGAAGTGCTTTCTGCAGCAGGCAATGCCACAGCCTTCTGCTAGATACTGTTATCTCCCTCACAAACCAGCTGCTCGCTGGGAGAGGCAGTTCAGTTGTTCAAGAGAAAGGATGTTACAGTCTAGGTGACTGACCAAACTACAGATTTCTTAAAAGCACTGTAGATATGTATCTTAACTGTAGTGTTAATCTTTACAGGGTGTTCGTGTGGAGCTGGTGGACTGATTCCATCATGGGTCTGACAAGTTCACAGAAAGTTTTCAAAGGGCTGAATGTCTAAGTAGCTGCCACTGCTGGGAGATAGAGGTGCAATTGGAAATCAAGTGGCCTTACAGAAACTGCACATGGGAATACCTGAAGTGTGTCAGTGCAAAGGTCCTCTCTCCTCCAGTATCCGGTACCTAAGACTCTTCCCTGAGGTGCCCGTGAACGCGCATATCCCTTTAGGAGGCTGAAAGACATACAGCTAGCCTGTCTCCAAACCATGCCTAGGAAATACCTCTATGTGCTTGTGTCTCAATCACTCCAATTTCCTCACTCTTGAGATTTTTAGGCATCCCAGGTTGGGCTGAGATAGAGAGCATCACTGAAATATATGGCAGTTTTGATGACTAAAGGTTTAGGGATTCTACCCACTGTGAGTATAACAAAAAGTTTGTTATCCTTTTGTGTTTAGCTTCTATTCTGCCCTGTGACACAAACCCAGAAAATACACTCACAAGATGAGAGTTTATCTTAGCATCTCTGGAGAAAGATTAGTGATTTAAAAAAATCTTGAGGGAAAGCAGTATTATCAGTGTTACACAGGGAGACCTTTTCAGCACTGATCAGTTGTCCATGTCAATGCTGAGTTTCTGATGCTATTAAGAGGTCCCTGATTGCTGAAACTATTTATTTCCATTTCTCCTGCTGCTGTTGGGAGATTTTTAAAATGTTCCATATGTGTAAGCTTATGTAAAATTGACACTGTGCCAAATGATGCACAGTGAGTCTGGAACCTCTAAATAATGATATTAATTTGCATATACTGCTCCATAGGGTGTGCCAAGACATCAGCAATGACTGCAGTGAGAAGTCTGTGTCTGAAGTAAGCACCTAATAACTCTTTTTGCAGGAGTGTTTAACACTAAGCTATGCCGTCTGTGGCACAGCTAGAGACTGAGAACATATTGCAGTTATTACAGAGATTGAAGTCCAAGTTCCTTTTAAAACACGTCACCAGCAACGTGTTTTAATCAAAAGTATTTTAGTGAAGTAAATTGGAATCATCTGGACCTGACTGGCACCATGTTCTCTCAAGTGTGATGTATTTCCTAGTTCCTTTAATGAACTGGATATCAATCCTTTGTGTTGAACATGATGAAGCAGTAATGATCTGTAATGTTTTCCATTAGCACAGGTTATAGAAAAATGTTGCAGTTGCTGACTGTTGCAGTAACAAAGAGAATCTTCAAAACAGGTCGCAGGCATCTATGGCAATGGTCAGAGTGCTTGTAAAAGTACCATTTTCAGGGACAGAGCTCTCTTCCTTGCTATTGTTTACATAACAGGAGAATGAATTCATTCAATGATTTATTGCCAAATTTCTAAGAAGATACTCCAGGACTTGGGGTGGGGGATATCTTGCAGTGTTTCTCCTAGCCCCATAAACAGGGACACAAGCAGGATGGACACAAAATTACATTTTCAAGAAAAGGAAGAAAGAGGCAAGAAAGGTGTAGTGTGTGTTTGTCTGTGTGTGAAATAGCCATCGTGTCAGGGTACCTGGTTTCCACACAGCACTAGTAGTCATAGCTAAAGAAGAACACAGCGCTCTCTTGCCTTTCTTTCACTTTATTAGAAAGTGACCAATTTTGTTCAGAAGTTATTCACTTCTATCCAACTGATAGACAGATGGCATGACTGAAAGACCTCAGTCCAGTCTTGGGAAACCAGGCTAAAACACGAGAGATGTCCAGCTGACATTGTTTTAGTGACAGAAGGGAATACTACACACTCCTGCAGGTAGGGTGAGCAGTGCTATTTGCCCAAAGCTTTTTGATTCTACTGTGTGGATTGACATTGTGACACACAAGATTTCCTGTACAAAACTCAAACAGCTCTTTCCCCTCTCACCACAGATAGTATTCTGTGTGTTATGCTACTGGGGAACACTGCACTGTAGATAGAAGTTAAGGAAATCTCAAGTATAATACGTGGAACCATAGCAGGATCTCAGAATAAAGCCCTGAATCTGTTCCAAAGTAGGGAGGAGGAGAGAGAACGAACTTACAACTTTTTCTACCATTTTTTTCTTCTTGATTTTGGCTGAGAAACAGAATTTAAAGAAGAGTTTGAATACTCTGCCATAATTAAAAGCTTGGGAAGAGCTTCTTCATACACTTTTTAACTTACATGCATTTGAACAAATTGCTGTATAGATCCCTAAACTGTTTGACATTTGCTCGTTAGTGCAAATTGTGGTTACATTAACTTTTGACCCTGATATCTTGTGGAAGAGTAAGTTGCTCGCAACTAACTTTAAACAATTACATGTGCTAGATGCTTGTAATAAGTGCAGTGGCCTGTTAAATTAAGCTGGAATTTATTCAGGATATGTTAATTTTATGAATACTTTTGAATAAGTAATTATCATTTTGCCTGAAGCTTGTCATTTGGATGCTGCAGTAATTAGGGTGCCCCTTAGCCAGATTTTATCATCTGATAACACAAAGCAAATACAGAATGGAATTGCTGGGTGAGGAGAAAAGGTCTGTATCTTGAAGATACTGGGATAAGAATTTCAAAGACAAGTCTCTATAAGCAAGACAGGAGTTGAATAACTTTTTGGAGCTAATTCAACGGTGACATGGGTCCAGAGTTCCTCTCGCAGATAACAGCCATCTCAGCTGGGTGACTGGAAGCAGAAGCAGGCAATAACCCATAGGGATGGCCAGGGACGGCCACTCTTTGTGTGGAGTAGAGCGTAAGAATCTCATGGCAGCCCGCTAACGTGCATCTGGTAAAGAGAACAGCTCACATAAGCTAGTCATAAACAGATGAGAGCAGTCTCAAGGAAATGATGGGAACCTACAAACATCCTGGTGTTTGCTGGCTGGGAAAGGCATCAATCTCCCTCTCAGATACCCAGCCTGGGAGGTGTATAATCATTCTGTTATACTGCAATCTGGGCAGCAATTTTTAGCTCATTCCTATGAAATTGCATTATTGCCTTGGAAGGATTTTGCTACCATAGTTACCCACATATATGTAAAGGTGCTTTTTAAATAAACTCCTCTCTCTGTATTTTGGGCATGTGTTCCCAGAAGAGTTCACTCAATCTCTGCACTGCCCAGAGTTTAGCATTGCTGCACAGAAGATGGAAGGAACTAGCTGGCTTTGGAGCATTATCCATAGCAATAAAACATGAGAAGATGTATGCTTCACATAAATGTGAGACATCATGGAGCAACAGGGTGGGAAATGCTGTACACAGAACCTGTGCCAGTCAGCAGACCAAAACAACTTGCCTTGGGTCAAGGAAGCAGCTCTTGTTCCTCCTCTGCTCCTGCTTGACCAGAGTCAGGATGTGCCTTTCTGGGTGAGGTTAGGAATATGGCACAGGAATGTAGGAAATGACAGGAAGGTGGATGGTCAGGGATTGTAGCCATGATTTACTAAAATTGAAGATGTTTGTGTGGGACACTTCTATCTCTTGAAAATAGATGCAAGAGTGTCCTTATACTTAAGGATGGCTTACATGGCTCTTTCACTCCACCTAGTTAAGGCCTCAGTCCTGAAATCAGCACCTTAACTGCTGCTCACTTGAAAGCAACATGGTTACTTGCTCAAGAGCTGCTTGGCATGTGTTGTCCATGCTCACACACGTCTGCACCGGGAGATCTTGGTGCAAGGCTGTTCAGGGAAACTACTAGTGTGGGCATAAGGAATTTCTTTTAAGGTTCATCTGTAAAGCACCAGCTGCATTTCTGACTTTAAAAATAGCAACAGTGCCCTTTGTATATATGACTTTAAGGGCGTAATTTGTCTTATATTGGTATAATAACTACTGTCTTCTCACACTTAGCCAGAAGGCATTCAGCCTGCATGAAGCCTGTACCAGAGATGTTGTATTCTCTGCAAGATGTAGTAAAGTACTCTATTGTTTCCAGAAATCTTTGTAGTTTGAGTGCATTATTTGGCTGCCTCATCATCTGTGTGCATCATAAACCGGGTACTTTGGACTATTGTTTTATAAGACTGTGGCTATGAAAATGAAATGGCTCTTTATTTTATTTGGGCAACAAAGTGATTTATGAAAAGACACATCTATTTCCCTGCTTGGAAGCTCATGTGTGCTTTATGCCCCAGAGCTGACTGTGCCGTAGTTATTCACCATTTATATTACTGGAGCGCACAGCACTGAGCTCCTCTACTGCCCCAGACCCTACTGTGCTGGGTGCTGTACAAAGGTGGTTTGAGGACCTCCCAAGCTTCAGTCCCTGTAAAGGCCCTGGGGACAGTAGTCCTGGGGACAGAATGACACGCTCCTCTTCCCCACGGTGTTCAAATGGTTCACATGCAGGTTGTCACCTCTTGTATTTCAGTTGTGAGCTGGAGGGACAGGAGAAGGATTAGAGCACCATACAAATCATTCACATGGCCTTGCTACAGTTCCTCCTCTCTCAGCTCTCTCCACAGCAAGGCCTTCCTCCAGAGCCACACCATTTTCACTTCACTGGGTTCTTGGCTCAGTCTAGGCCTGGAAAACACTGCCCCATCTGTTGTGGGGGTGAGGTGTGTCTCAGCACAACCCTCACTTGCGTGAAATGAAGCTGTGCTTGGCTTTAATCTGGAGTTACAGCTGAGTGCATCCAGCTTGGTTTGGGCAGCCATGATAGCTGGCTGAGGCCAGTTCGCTTCATCTGGTGGAGGGTAAATGTCTGAAAAGATGAAAACAGGGCTTTTTAATTGCCAAGCCACTTGAATCAATAGGGAACTCTGCATGCTACTACGTGTGGTCTCCATGGACCCCATATGAAAGATGAAGGCAGCTGTGACCTCGCTTCACCACCCTTGCCTCAATCAATACCTACCAGCTTTTAAAGTCCCAAAAGGTGTGATTAAGCCTTTGCTGCATGAAGTTAGCATTTCCTAGCATACAGCCCATTGTCCTGGCTGAAAGGACCTAAAAGCCCTTATTCTGTGAGGGTTAATGACCAGATGTCCCTGGAAGGAAGCCCATCAGCCCTGGCCTGCAGCTGATTTTATTCCCCTTTGCATCCGTGTCTTAGCTTCAGTGGGCAGCATGGAGCACTCCACTGGAGTAAACAAGTATATGTGTGCAGGAATAATCCCAGTGATGTCCTGGGAGGCAAATGGAAAGAGAGTGGTGTTATTCATTACTGTTGTGTGGAGGATGCTCTTAGTTTATGAGAGGAAGCATCAGAGGGATGCAAACGCAAACCCTTCCATACCTGGGAGTATGATAGCCTGTGTTTCAGGGCCATATATGCAGCAGTTTCTCTGGAGCAGTCTCTCTTACGGAGTAAGTGCTTGCATAAATGCAATAGTGCTAGAAAGGCTTAAATCAGATACATCATTCTCTAAGGGCCGTTTCAATGTCACCATTTTTATGCAGAAATCCAACAGCACATACATCACCTTAAGAGGGTTCTCTGAGCAGCTGGCTTTCTTACTTGCATTTTTCTTTTGCTCCATCTCATTATTGATCCCAGAGCTCAAGAGGCTGTGAGGACATCTCACTCCAAAGAAAATGCTAATACTGGTATCTTGCTCTCCACATGGTGTATTATTGACTGTATGTTACTCCACTCAGGCAGCACAATTGGATAGGGAATTTGGTTAGCACAGTATAACCCGGGTATGTGGTAATTACCGAGGTGTCATCAGTCTTAACGACGTGTTTCTGCAGTTGTTAATTAAGCCTCTTATTCTCCTTTGTATGTTAAAATTTATGAAAACTTTGAACAGTATTTATAAATCTCTAGTCCCTACAGACAGCAGCAGCTTTGCTTTTGGAGAAAGAAAAGCCCTGTAAGTCTTCTTTCCATAGGCTGTGCCTTGCAGCTGACTCTGTGTGTAAGGACAGGTCATGAAGGATTTGCTGCTCACGGATGGAAGCAGAAATAAACTTAGACATGCACAGAGTATGGAGCACAGATGAATTCAGTCATGATTCAGTTTGAGTGCAAGATTAGTTTCCTCTGAAATGCCATCAGAAAGCATTTGCTCACAATCTAGGTCACAGCAACAAAGGCTATGGGAGGGATTGACTGAAGGCAAAGGGAGTGAAGCTGAAATTACCTATGTTCAACAGCTGTCTAAGTCTAAGCCAGATGTTTGCGATGTTAAATATTCTGTGGGAACAGAGGTCTGTACCCATGTACACGCTGTAGTGGGAAAAAACTGAATTGCACATTTATGTAAGTCCACACAATGACCTTGTAACTGTCTTATCTATGTGCTATTGCTAAAAATCTCTGCTTCTCTTCATGATAAAAGTATGCTGAACACTCATTTTCACAGCTAGCTCATACTATGATTTTTTTCTACTGCTTCAAGTCCTTCCCCTGAATAAAATATTTGTTCTTTGAGCTCAGTACTGTGAACCAAACATTGATACAGCTTGAGATGACCAGCAGATGATGGGAAACGGAAAATCCAGCTAGCATAAACAAATTTTGTGAGGTGCATTGCTCAGGCAGTGATTAGTTTGCCAGCTGTAGGCAGAGCTACAGAGGAAATTAAAAAGATGGAGTATGCTGAAAACTGCAGGAGGAAAAAAACTACGTCAGGGTACACTGATTCATAATGCAGCAGGGCAAGAGTGGGGTTTAGACTAGGATCTGCTGGATTTTAAGATTCTTGCCTCTTTGAGAGTCAGTCCATCTGTGAGACGCTTTCCGTACTGTCACGCCAGCAGTGGAGCGGAAACTTTTTTTTTTTTTTAATAGGCAGGAGGAGGGGGGAAAGCCCTGCATAAACCCAAGCTCTCATAAGAGGAAAATATTGCATGGACCTTTTCAAAATCCTTCAGGATGCAGCTGCAGATAATGAAGACAAATGATTCCTTCAAAATGCCAATAAAGATAACGATGGAAACAAGCTATGTCTAGAGTTCACCTCAGCTTCAGATTCTGATGGCAATGAAGATAATAGCATAATGGAGCCTATTAATGCAGTAGGAGGCAGAAATAGACAAAAGCTAGAAGGGCGAAGAGTTATTTAAAATCTCAAAGTGATTTGTACAAGAGTCTGAGGCAGGAAATCATCACTGAGATCATGAAAACATGAGCAGTACGTGCTGAATAACAGAAGTACGTTACAGCCTCACTACATTTAACTACAGACAGTGTGAGCAGCATCTCTAGTGCTCTACCCAAAATGAGATATCTCAGCAAACAGTGTTAAGTAGAAAATAGTCAGCATGTTTTCAGAAATACAGTTCTTTTTGACAAGAAACATCAGTCAGGCCCCAAACTGCTCCTGTCAGCTATGGAACATTAGCCAGGAAAACTCAGTAGGTTTAGGGTAGGATTTCTACTGGAAAAGCAGCCACTTATAGGAAACATCCCAGTAATTTTGGCACTCAACAGTATTACAAGAGACATGGAAAAGCTAGTTGCAAGTTCCTCTTCCTGTCTTAGATGATGCCGTGAGCTTCAGTCTGATGATTTGGAAGATACCTACTTATGTTAAGAGATTTTTGGTATCTTGGAGATTCTCTTAATCCCTGGAAATGACAAAAAGATCTGAGAGAAAGAAATCTAACCTATATGCAATTCTAAACCAGAATACTAGACACCTTATCACTTCACACCTAACGCTATCTGATAATGCGGCAAGGCTGGAGTGTCCTTTTGTGTCACTTCCTCTGATTTTTAAGAAAATTTGGGACATAAATTACATGCAAAGGAATAGAAAAAAACATATTTTGAGCTGGAAGTTCTGGAGAGGGAACTGAGCAGATTCAAAGATGGGACAAAGCAGATGGGGAGGTAGAAAGTCTGGTCCATTTCTGTCAAACTCATCACAGAATTCCTGGATGATAATGCAGGCACTGCCTGAGCCCTTGTGAACCCTGAGCAACAGGGTAGGCCTGTTCTATGTACAACAACGTATGAAGTTGTCACCAAGGTCTGCTGAGAACAAGGCTGTACGTGTAAGGGATACACACACCATGGGAATAGCTGTACTTACCGATCAGTGCTGAAAGCACAGCTGGCAGGCTACATTAATTAGGTTTAATCTGTTATCCAAGGAGACCATACATGTATCACGGGAGTCTGTGACCTCCCAGAGGGAGACTGACTACTAACTTCACGAAGATGGTTTAGAAATGATCTCGCAGGTCTTCAAGGCCTCTCTTCTACTGATTTATCATCTCATATGCTTTTGAGAATGTCACACCTTCCCTTGAAGCCTCAGCCTGCTTGTTTTTAAACTTGCCCTAGTAGCTCTCTTAGACTTTCACACATTTCTAAAAATCCTCAGACCACAATATTAACCCTCCTCAGAAAACCGGCCTTTGTCAAGGAGTCTCTGGCATACAGGACTATGTTGTGGTAGCAGAAGAGCTGTGCCACTGCTCCCGAGGGACACTGGTACCCTGGGCTTCCCCAGCTGTCTGTCATCTCTCAGATGCTAAAGCTATTGCAGGAGGAGCACTCTGTTACACACGCACGGTCCATATTACAGTGGGGCCTCTGATTGGAGGCAGCAGTATATTACCTCTAAGCAGAACAATACCGCTACTAAGAGAACAAAGACTTTCAACTGAGATTAACATTTTATTGCCTAGGCGGTAGGTATCAAAGGGCTTTATGGCTCTTCTGGAGGCACTTCAGTCCTGTTGGATTAAAATCAGCACAGCTGTTCCCCAACTGGTTTTAAAAAATGCTTCCAGCAAATGCCACTTCCTGCTGTTGCTGTCCTTCTTCGGGAAGCTGCAGCGTCCTGCTCAGCTTAGCCCAGGGACTTGCTCCTCCACTTCCTTCTCTTCCCCTGTGTGTTTGATTCAGGCAAGTCTCCATCCCTGCATCCTCTCTGCAACTTCTTAGCAACAACCTTCAGCACCAAACTAATGAGTAGAGCATGGTGGGATTTACCAATAAGGAAATGAAATTGCACACACAAGCAAGTGAGGCTGTGAGTATGGGAGAGGTCAGGTTCCTTTTCCTCTGCTCTCTACACTGGGTTTGGGCACCAGGAGGGTATAGCTCCAACTGGTTCTTCCTCACGGGTGGGACAAGGTGAGGTCTGCTGCAGCCTGCTGACTCCTCATGTGCCTTGGGGCACATGCAGAGGCAGTAGGACAGCGACTTCGTGTACACGCCATGTGGAGGTGACACTTCCAGATGGTGAGGACTGTATAACCAGCAATAGCGATTAATTGTTTCTGCCTTTGCTGTGACCTCTAACTGCACTTGGAAGTGAACGATGGAGTGTGTACGCTTAAAAGAAAATAGTTCAAAGTCCTGTGCTGAAGAAGCCAGGACAGCAGGACCAGAGCAGCTCCTCTTCTGCTAAAGAGCTGCAGATGGGTGATCCTGGCGGGAAGCTGGGCAGCAGAGTGACACAAGCGGGGTTCAGAGTTTGTCTAAGCTCCTTTGATTGCTCTCCAATTGCACTCCATCGACTAAGACTCTTGCTGTGCTCTAGCCCGGATTCCACTCCATCCCTAGGATGCCGATGCCATCTGCAGGAGCCACTCGATCCAGCTTCCTGCAAGCTTCAATAGCTGGGAAGGGAAGATTTCATTCTAGTAGCCAAAGAGGAGTCAGAAAAAAGACTCTGCCCGTGTCCCTGCCTGCACCCTGAGAAGGCCGCACAACCCTTTTTCGTGGAGAGAGCTGCAATGGCAGGGGGCAGCAAAACTGCCTCTCTCAGCCAGGGTCCAGGGGTGGGGGAGACTGGTTGGCTCAGGCACCCCTCCTATTTTAGGTTGCAGATTGAATGTCTCTCCTTGTAGAGCTGGGGGCTTCCCACCTCCAGCAAAAGTGTGTTTGACTATTTAGAGAGAAAGACGGGAGTAGTTTCTTCCCACTTCTTCCCTGAAATGTCTCTTGGGTTCTCCTAAACACAGAGGTCTGTAGGACTCTTACCTAGTCCCGGCTTGAGGACCATTTTCTAAGACAGATGATATAGTGCCTTCATCTCGCTGCTACTGGTTTCTGAAGAACAGGTGTGGTTCTGAGTGGTCATTAGCTTAATGAGTTAGGTTTTATGTTGCTAAAACCCTTGGTCAGTGCAATATATTAAGAAGTCCTGAGCACACCCCCAACATCTCTCTCTGTCTGTTGGGTCACTGTGTGGGTAGTGAAATACCAAGTCTTAGATGAAAACAGAACTTGCCGTGAGCCAGGTCCCAACTCACCAGAAAACAAAACGCAGAAAGTGGTTTGTCCTGCTGCAGAGGTTTTCATGGATGACTGAAGATTGTCAGGTGTGGATAAGCTGTCATCATATCAGAAGCATTTAATAGTAATTAGCACTTTAAATGAGCTTTAATACCATCCATAATTCCCTTGCACAGTAGGGAATCACAGTGCCTCATGATGAAGGGTGTAACTTTATGATCGTTCTTGCCAACTATTTCACTAAATCCCCCCAACTTCTTTCCCGCATGGAATGTGCTCCCTGCTGCCACCCCTTTATGAAAGCATGGAGCTCTGGCCTCTCTGTAACTGCAATGTGCCCAACAGTGGTGCCCAGCACACAGCTCTCCTCTCTTTTTTCCCTCCAGATGTGAGAAACGAACATAGTGGTACTTGCCAAATTAAGAATTCTCCTGCAATGAGTAAGGAGAGGAAGCAATTTGGCTCTCCAGAGTGTGTGTGAGGAGATGGCAGGTGAGCTCTACCTTCCTGAGAGGGAAAACACTTGTTCCTGGAGGTTTAGGGGTGAAAGCTTTTCCAGCAGTGCAAAAAAACTGGGGTAGTACTGCTGACCTGTGCCTCCCCACTCAGTTTCCAGCAGTGTTTAGCAAAGAAGGCAATAGATGCCATACATTTAAAACATGCAGTCAGTAACAACCACAGCCTGAACCAAAACAGATGTCACCTCAATGGCTGTTACGCCTGATATTTCACAGACTACCATAAGCACTGGATAGGGTAGCTTGAGGTTCCCCAGTCGCTTGTTGTACCTCCTGAAATGAAGACTTCGTGCTCACAACTCAGAATCCAGTTAATCTGCCATCAGCACAAAACAGCCCTTCTTCTTCCTGACATCTCCAGGAAAAGACTTTGCATACACTTGGACTCTACTGAGTAACTAGAAAAGGCAATTTTTCAAGTTCCCTAATGATACAGGAGGAACTGCCACCTGAAAATAGGTGCCTGTTTTCAGAATAGTAAAAGTTTGACATCCTGTTCTTTTATTATATGATCTATTTGGAAGTAAGCATGCTTACTGAATTTTACCTTTTGGTACTAATAAACTTTTCACAGCAAGGTTATTCTCCCAGACACAATTTGGTCAGGATCCCATACACTAGCACTTCTCTCACAAGTAAAAATCATCTCAAGCACCTCTTCTCTTCATCTGGAGAAGTAAAATGTACTGAGCCTCAGATCTAAGTTTTGAAAAGCAGCTACCATGATACATGAGCCTCTCCTTATACCCAACCTCAACTTTAGAACAGTTCACATGCTATCTCTAGATATTTACAAGACATCATTATCATCTGATTTACTGAGTCTGCTGAATGCTTGGGAGGGACTTTTAGTGGAACCAACCTGCTTCTCCTGTAGAGGAATGTATGGTGTGGGTGCTGTCTGGTTGTTCCTGCTATCCTCTTTCATTCATCTTTATAGAAAAGGGAAGACAAAAGAAAGGCACAGCTAGCAAAGTGTTTTGCATTACATTGGGTTGTCTCTGTCTTGGTACAGTCTCTCTTTTATATTATACTACTGTGGAACACAGACCTGAGAGCATTATTTAACTCAGCTATTTCCACAACAAACCAGATTTCTCTATCTGAAGGCTGTAATATGGTGAACATCAATACTGAAATTCCTTCTACGGAGTGACTGACTCTCACAGCAATAGCACTAAGGAATTCCTTCTATTACCGTTCTCTTCTTCACTACGGCGTTCTCGTTTAACCTGCTTCTGTCAGCTCTAACAACAAACCAGCAACACCCATCCCTGGTTTTTTGATAACAATTCGTAAGATTGTTACACAACACCTCAAGGGACTCCATGATTCTACAAGAATCACACACACACACACAAATAATATGCAGAACAGTGGAGTAGCCCAGGTGTTAATAAGCAAAAAGAAAGTTTTCACTATAAATTATTAAAAGCCAAACATCAAATGGCCAAACATTGTGTTAAAACCAAATATACATGAGATTTGCTTTCCAAAAATCTGTCTGATACCTAAGAAGGGCACAGAAAACCTAAACAACTGGTGCTAAAGGATTTAGCGTGTGAACAAAAAATACTCCATATTCCCTAAAATTCCTTTCCCACCTGTCCCACCGAAATCAGCCTTCAGCCAACCATGGAAGATAACCACAAGTTATTTTGTCACTGGCATCCTGTGGACTCAGCCCTGTGAGCCCAGAGATTTCTTTCAAAAATTAGAACAAGTGGATCAGGGATGGTGCAGAATGTCGCTGGAGATGCATCCTATTTGAATTTCTCAAGAGACAAAGCTGCCATCATTTGTCTGCCAACACTTCATCTGCTCACCACTGCACCTCCAGCACTGACCCCAGAAACTCCTGCCGAAGTCCTCTGGGAGGAAATGTGTGGCCAGCACGTGTGAGGCAGCCACGTGCACTGGGGAGCAGAGGGTAAAACTGCCCTTTGCACCAAGATGTTGGACTGCAGCGCTCACTGTCTGAGCTTTATAAGGAAAAATGACTGCACTGATCCAACAAGGGGAAAAGCTGTAAACAAGATGCCACACATGAATAATCTGTTCAAAGAAACAGAGAGCTTTTGGCATCCTGAACGTGCTTTACACAGCTGAATTGGCAGAGCTGCTCTAGAAACATCTCGGTCACATCCTCCATCACTTTCCTTCCCACCAATCACGTTCCTTCCACCTGTGGTCTCTAAAAGATATGCCAGCCATCACTGCAATCTAGGACAGGTAAAAAGATGCCAGGATTATGGTTGCTTATGCAGTTCTGAGTATAACTTCTGCAATCAGTGTGTCAAGTCTTTCTGTCACAGTTCAAGAAGGCAGTGACAATTTAGGTCGAAACAGATGTAGGCAACAGGGAAAATGGATCAGTTAGAGGCCGAGTCACAGACATCTTTTTGGTAACCTTCTGGGCTGTCTGAGCTTAGTGATGAGTTCTGGTTGCATGTATGTCTAAACCCTAGATAGAATCTATGTCTTAGAGCCTGGAGAAATGAGTATCGCTTGTCTTGGTCACCACTGTGGGTGTGACCTCAGGTACTGCCACTGTTGCACGAAAGATCCAAAGATAACATTCCATCATCCAGCTAAGAAAGATTTTTTGAAAGCACAAAAAGAAAAAAAACTCCCCAAGAAGTCTAGCATCAGAGACGTTAATGCGTTGCATCAGGAATCAGCTCACAGGGTTTATCAACATTAAACCACAAAGAATGCTCTGCCCTGGGAGAGGTTTGCTAGTACTTGTTTATTTTCTTAACGGCCATCCTATACCATCAGCAGTGGAAGGCAAAAGCATGGCTGATTGCAGCAGAGAGCAACCTAACACAGGTTCTGGAGCTCTGCTGCAGTGGTCCCTTGTGTCTGCAGGACACCGGTAAATACTGCTATGGGCAACAGGTGTCCGTAATTCTCGTTCAGCCTCACGTGCTCCTCTTGTGCGAAGCGCCAGAGCCTTGTTACACAAGCTGCCAGCCGCAAGTGCCCCTCAAGAACCCCTCAGCCAGGGCTGCAGCCTCCTGCAGCGCGGGTGGCCGCGTGCCGCTGGGGGGGCAGGGGTTG
>NW_010268992.1:0-30462 GCF_000690775.1 Eurypyga helias
GCCGGGACCGCGGTGCGTAACCCAGCCCCTGCGGACCCGGCGCCGCTGCCAGCGCCGAGGTACTGCCGTCCGACGGCCAGATGTGGGGGCACTCCTCATTTCCCCCTGCCTGTTCTCCTTAGGAGCAATCCGGATGGTCGGAGGAAGGCGGGGGGGAGGTCTTTCTGCATGGCACAGTACCGGCATACGCCAGAAATCCCATTGATGTGCCGCGGTGGGTTCGTCTGGCTGGGTTTGTCAGTCCTCTATTGAGCAGCTTCGGGCTTTTTGTGCTTTTGGGTGTGTATTTTTTTTTTCCCCCTCTCCTCCCGTTCCTTCTGTGCTTTACTATGATAGCAGGGAGCTGTTATTTCACGATACCAGTAACCAAAGGCAGCAACTCGTTTCGGTTCATTGTTATTCCAGGCAGAGACACAGACCTCGGAGCTCTGGGGATTTGAGTGCTCAGTACATGAACTTTCTGGCTGAGAGAGGTATCGCTTCCCACAACCCCCGGCGCTGGCTGTTGTCCCTGTCCCTGCGCTACGTGCCGTGACCCCGGCAGTTTACCTGCAAGTGCCACTTTGATCATTTCTGTGCCGTCTTTGTGTGTTGCTTGCTGCAGCTTTTGGATTGTTCGGTGCTGCCCCTCGGAGAGCCCCCTCCACGCTTCTCGGTTGCGCTGCAGGTGGGGAGGCCCTGTCTGTAGATGCAGCGGGGTTTTGGAAGCTGGCTGGAGCTGAGCGCTGCCGGCACTGACTGGTAGCTGGGCTCGTACGAGCAAGTGTGCTGGGGCTGTCTCTGTTGAAGACCTAATGAAGAGTAGCATGTTGCACGAATTTGTTGGTTGTCTATGGATGGGATGGTCATATAACCACCATGTGGGCTTCTGCTGGTGACATCCAGTCCAGGGAATGATGTCACCTAACCCATCCCCTTGGCAGAAGGTTGCCACCACCAGATGAGAAGGGAAGATGGGTTAGGGGAGCTGCAGCCTTCTGCAAGAGGCCGTCAGCTGGGACCCAGCACTGGAATGCCTAGGCTGATACATGGTAATGAGATACCAGCTTCCAGCACTGAAATGCCTAGGTTGATACATGGTAATGAGATACCAGCTGATAATGAGATATTAGCTGCAGGGACACTGAGGTTATACCTCCTATGGATCTGTGTCAGTGTATAAAATCATAGAATGCTTAGGTTGGAAAAGACACTTAAGATCATCTAGTCCAACCATTAACCTAATGCTGCCAAGCCCACCGCTGAACCATGCCCCTAAGCACCTCGTTCACACATCCCTTAAATACCTCCAGGGGTGGTGATTCAACCGCTTCCCTGGGCAGTCCATTCCAATGCTTAATAACCCTTTTGGTGAAGGAATTTTTCCTAATACCCAATCAAAACCTCCCCATTGCCTCTTGTCCTGTCGTGTGTTACCTTGTTGTCAGACAACACCTCCAAGTCCTGAACTGGTGCAAATGGGAAGTGCTCAGGTCAACGCTGAGGCTAATAGGCTAATTAATGTTGATTGTATCTCAGATGGGATGTATCCAAGGTAAGATTCTGTTGCTCACTCATATGCAACCAGTTGCAGAATTCGCCCTTTAGCACAAGCTATAGAAATACTGATCGTGATGCAACAAGTTGTGGCAGTGGTATGTGCAAATCGGGTGCTTGAGAATTACAGAAAATGCACCTTACTAGTTTTACACCCTCCTGATACAGAGTATGGTAAATGTAAAGATTATGTGGGGGTTAGGGGGAGAAGGCCAACAAAGTCTCTGCATGCTTAGTGATTAAGCGAGCATAGAGAAATTCAAATTCTTGTAGTGCTTTGCAAGGGGACCATGGTCCAGGAGGTGCAGAGCTGTGCCAGCTTAAAATCATGCAGGGCTTCCTGAGAAACAAAGGAATGCAAAGAGTGCAGGTGTATAGTCCTGGCTGGTTCACGGGTAAGATGCCTGGGCAAGGCAGCTCAAGGCACAACTTCTACCTCCAGAAATCTGCAGAAACACCAGCAAGTCACCTTAAGCTGTGTTTGAAAGTTCAGCATCTAAGGATCTTCAAGTGATGTGCAGTCCCTTGTGAATGGAGGGCAGTGCTGACCTCTAACTGCTACTGTGCCTGGTGGGTCGGTGTAGCACTAAACAATGCCCTCTGAGAGCAAAAGAGGGAGAGAGAAACCTGTGGATCTCCACTCCTCCTCTTCATCCTTCCCCCATAGTCTGCCTCGGGCTAGCCAAGGGAGGGGTAGCTCTCTACAAAGCCGTGACACTTGTGTTTGAAGTGCTTAAATTAAAGTGATTTCCTACAGTTTCAGAGCTGGGCCCTCCTCTTCTCAAATTAACTGCCCTTGGAGGCATTTTAATGCATTTTATTTGTTTTTGCACAAAATGAAGATTTGTTAACACCGATGCTAATGATGACTCTTGAGTGATTTGACCAGATTGCTTTGGAACAAAAACCCCTGGGGAGAAAAATGCAAGTACTTTCTGCTGACATTTTTGCAAACCCTTTCTTTTGGCTTCTTTTCTGTTGAGCTGACTTTTCATTTCAGACCTTTCTTTAACTTTATTTTTGAGAAGTTCAGAAGTGTTCCAAAAAGACTTTTCCAATTTTGTTGAAGCAGAGATTGTAGTCAAGCCAGAATAGGTTTCCCTTTGCTCTCTTCTTCTCACCCCCAGTTTTCACAATGTGCAAATCAATCAAAGAAAAAAACTGTATTGTTTGTCTGGACTTCTCGGGTAGCAGCTCTTGGGCAGGGCAAAGTGATTGGATTTGTGACCTCTTGGTTCAAAATGCCTGGTTGACAACACTCCTTTTTTGTTTGGTTGGTGTGTGTCGTGTCTGTCCCCCCCAGCCCCCACCAAAATAAGGGGAATGGCAAGATCCTGAACTTGTCCCTGGTTTGGTTGTGAACAGGTTCAGAAAGATGTGTCTGTCTGTCTCTGCACTGAGAGATGTTTGACATCTCTAATTCCAGCAGAAACGGGTTAGTGGTCAGAGTGCAGGTGAAACTGCTGGAGCAGAATGATCAATACACGTTAGCTCCAGAAACAGAGTGATTTGTGATGCATTAAGCTATACTGTCTTGTGTTTGAGCAGTCTGATAGCACAACACTTTAATTACTGTTTATGCATCCTGAGACACTTCTGTTTCTTCTGCCAACCTTTGCAGCAACACTGAATGTTCCCAATGCTAAATATAAAGCAATACCAACATGGACTTCCAGAAGTCTCTGTCCTTTCAAGGTAGGAAATCTCCTTTGGTTTGTTGTCTCCTGCACTGGAGAGTGGCAAGTGCAGCTCCAGCAAAACCTTTTTGCTCTTTAAGTCTTTCACTGACTCCAAAGGATGGCCCATTTCTTTACCATCTTCACCTTGCACTTGTGTGAGGGGTGACCTCAAGGACCGTAGCAGAGCTGTTGTTAGCAGCGTGATGGAATTCTGCTGTGGCACAGTCGAATGGGCCTGATCCTTTGCTGTAGCTGGCTGTTGTTGAGCTCGGCTCAATGGCAGGCACACAGAGCTTCAGTAATGCAGTATGGGCATCAGCTAACTCGAGAAAACTGATAAATACATAAATAATAGATTCAGTCATCCCACTCCGCCAGATTATCCAAATGGATTTTGCAGTCAATGAAATGGATAAGAAATAATTGACTAAAGACATGGGATTCCTTTTTCTTCTTTAATCCTCATCAAAAGAACCTGCTCAAAGATTTTGCTTGGTCTTTTTAGTTGAGGGTTGTGATTTTTTGATTTTTAAAAAATTATTATTCTTCTGTATTCTGTAGAAAAAGGATCATAGGACAAGAACTGGGAAAGTCCTGAGCCTCTGTAGTGAAGCATACAGGCAGACACTTGCAAACTGAATGCCAAAGGGATTGTGAGTAAATAGACAAATTACTAGTGGCATAATTTCTTGGAAATAAACCTAGCAAATTAGACTTGTTAAAGCAACTGCTGAAATGGCTAATGCCATTGAACTGTCAAAATAGAGAACTGCAAAGATCCTCGGTTAATTTACATATCACCAAAGCAAAAATAATGGGAAAATGATGAGCAATTATTGTCCCTGGCTCTCCCTATTCATTATGTGAAGTTAAGATTCATCAATATGGTATTAAGTTGGCATGATGTGCATGTGGCACAGTTATGTTGGTCAGTCAAAACTAGGGGAGATGATGAGAAATTTTAGAGATACCCATTAGAGGATGGCAAATGGGCATCACCAGTAATACTCATTGTCATAAGAAACCATGCATCAGAAGGAGAAGTCAGGGCTTTTGGAATGTTTTAGCAAGGTCTAGGTCACTTAGAAGGGTGAGTGATGTGTCTTTGGGACAGGAACAATGAGATCTGGTTCACGTGCACGACGAGTTGTGTCTTGCACATAATATTCAAGAGTTGTGTAAAACATTAACACTGTGGCTGGGTTTGGTACATGTTAGTGTTGCTGATGTATCAATGGTGCCTTCCAGCTTCTGGCAGATGTTGAACATCCTGCTTACTCCATAAGCCCTTCACAAGCTGCTGTAGCTTGAATCATAGAATGGTTTGGGTCGGAAGGGACCTTAAAGATCATCTAGTTCCAACCCCCCTGCCAGGGGCAGGGACACCTTGCACTAGATCAGGTTGCTCAAAGCCACATCCAGCCTGGCCTTGAAGACATCCAGGGATGGGGCATCCACAGCTTCTCTGGGCAACCTGTTCCACTGCCTCACCACCCTCTCTGTGAAGAATTTCTTCCTGATATCTAATCTAAACCTCCCTGATTTCAATTTATACCCATTACCCCTTGTCCTATCACTACAGGCTCTTGTAAAAAGTCCTCTCCCAGCACCCTTGTAGGCCCCCTTCAGATACTGGAAGGCTGCAATGAGGTCTCCTCGGAGCCTCCTCTTCTCCAGGCTGAAGACGACCAATTCTTGTTTTTGAAGAGACGTTCCCCAAGTGTACCAAGTACGTATAGTCCAGACTGTGGGATACACTGGATCAGAGGACATCTTTTCTTGTAGAAGCCATGGAAAGAACTTATTTTGGGGTGAAAATTTGAAGACGACTCTTCATCCCCTCCTATCTTTGTGTTCGGCCCTAGAAGAAAATAATTGGTACTAGAATAAAGACTGCTGAAATCCGGGCCATCTGTGGCTGCAGGCTGTCTCTGAATGGAAGGTGTAATGCCCTGCAGGCAGGAGGGGTTTCTGCCATGCCTTGGCTTCCACCAGAAATGGTTCATCTGACCTTTAAACCCACCTACCACTGCTTCAGTGGTGATTACTGCTGGAGCCAGTGAGGCAATTCACAGGGCTGAGCACGGTTTGACTAGCACAATTCCTAGCTCTGCAATGAGGTTTGACAGATGCTATCAGTGTATCTCCCCATAAATAAATATGTAATCGGGCTGCGTGCTACACTTTCACATCCTGAGGAGGAAATTCTGACACTCCTGTCCTTTTATCTCTCGCATCCCTCGGCAGCTGTGAAAAAGCCTCTGACCTCGGATGCTCGTTTTTATCATTTCATACCGGCCGGACTTGGCGCCTGTGGAGGTTTGTTACGCTATGTTATGGAGGAGGAGGAAAGCAGCAGGCGTTTTGTTTAAATTCTTAATTGCAGGCACAGCAGGATTATGGAAATGTCAAGAGGGAAGTGACAGGGAAGACCTGACAAGCACATGGTGGATTCACTGCTTTCTCTTTCCCAGCAGATTGGTGGGTGGGTTATGGGTCAGATGGATCTCATGGGCTCCCAGACCGGTATACCCGTGTGCCAGACTGGGCTGTGTGGTGTGCCATCAGCTGTGTTTAGCAGGCCTTGCTCAAGACAGGCCCAGGATTAGCAATAACTAACAGGACTGCTTTGCACCAGGGGAGTGGGAAGGAGTGCCAGAGTGGAGCAGCAGGATTGCTCTCCCTTTGTATGAATGTTACTGGTGGGGCCGGTGTGAGACGCTGGCACAGCACCTGCCTGCACTGTGCCAAATCCTGTGCAGCTACTTCTCTTGCTCTGTAACGCTAAGGGTGGGCATTGGGGCAGGAGAAATCTGGGAAAAGGCAGACTCCAAACAGCTTGTCGATAGTTGAAAAATCTCTGCCTGGTTGTGATTTAGAGGACATTGCTATTCTATTTCCTCTTCTTTTCTCCAGTTTGACTTTTGCAGGAGGTTTGTTCCTCATCTCAGGAACCTGGAGCTCGGTGGCTTTGTGAACATGCACTGAGAGCATACGTGATTTGCTGGTCTCCCTAGACGTTGGAAGAGCATTCTCTGCACCCCTTAGCTCTCCACTCTGAAGAGGAGGCAGATGAATCCTGCTGCTGCTGCCATGGACTCCCAGGTTCTAGGTCTAACAAGTTGCACACATGGGATTCAAGCTGCTGCAGATATGGGAATTTCCTTAAGTCCTCAGTGGGCTGTTTTCCTGCCTGCTCCTGTAAAGCTCCCCATACTCAAGGGGTTTGTTCCAAAGCAGACTCCAGGGTTTCATTTATCCTGTGTGTTATGAGCAATCCTCTCCAAAGCATATCCAGCTTCTGTGCTTGATGTCCTAGTTGCTTTCACAGTCACCTGTCAGCACTGAAATCCAGGGACATGAAATCCAAGTTGGCACTCTGGTTTCTCATCTTCTTCCAAAGCGAGGAGTTGCCTTCAGGAGGTCGGCGAGGCTGGCTAGTAAATCTCCATGGAGAAACAGCAGAAGAAATGCTCTGGGAGGCCAGTGCACTATCCAGGTGGTCCAAAGTGGTAGTTTCATCCTGGTCAGTATGGAAAGATACTGATTCTGGCTGAGCTGCAAGAGAACTGCCTCCTGGTGTGAAGGATGGTGCTGTCCTAGTGGTATGGACCAAGCCACTGACAAACAAGGGGTCTGTGCACTGGTGCACTGAAGTGTCCCAGAAATCCTCATTTCTGTGGCTGTGGTAGTTTAAACTGGTGCCTATCTCCAGTGCACATTTGATTCTGTAAATATAAGTAGTGAGATGCTTTAATTCCTCTGATGTTGTCACAGCCACGTGGTCCACAGATAGCTGACAGACATTTCCCTGTGAGCCTGAATGGGCTGTGCCAAGCCTGACAGTGGGTCGGGAGAGGCTTCTTAGTTGACAGCCACATCTCCTCAGTGTTTTGGGGACCAGTTAGGAGAAGGGGGATCCAGAAACTTTTCTTGCCCAAAAAGCTCCCAGAGAGACATAGAAGACAGTGGGTGAGGGTCAAAATGGGTGGCTGGTACCAGGGGGAAAAAGGGAGATGACAGGAGAGAGGATTGGCAGAGGAATTAGCTGTCCTTGAAGGACATATTGGGAGTGTGCCAGACATTTGCAGAAAACGGAGTGATGTGACCTGGAGTGTTGCTGTGCTGGCTCCTTTCTAATCCCATCACCTCTTCGCAAAGGCCGTGCTGCCTGATCGTATTATTATATCACTTAATTTTGGTCCCCCAGAGCTTGCGCTCCTTGTTAAGTGCCTCTGACTTTGTAGCCTGAGTAATTTTGCAGGTGTTTGTGTGTGTTTTAATAACCTTTGGGAGCACCGCAGAACCCATCTTACAACTGTCAAGTACACTGGTCAATGCAGGAGGGCGCTGAGTAGCTACACGCTGCTCTGGGATATGGTGAGACCTCCTGGAGCCTGGGGAGCATGAAAGGAGCTTTGTACCTGGTTGCCAGTTGCATTCTTGGTTCTTGTGTGGATGAGGCACATGCTAAATGGACCCTGTGGCTCTGTGCCTCCTGGGTCACAGGGAAGGCTCCAGTGGGAGGGCTGAGACTGAAGGAGACACCACCCAAAGTTACGTGCAAGGATTATTTGCAGTAACAGACTCAAGGCACCCAGCACAGGCTTTTCTGATGTCAGGCTGATGCTCCACTGGGGCAGAAACAGCCTTGTTCTGCTGTCAGCTCTGAGCCTGAGGCTGTGAGGAGTGGTGGCTAGAGGTCACAACTGGAGAGTGTCGAACATGTTCCCACCTATGTCAGTGGAATTGGGCTTAGGCCCTAAAAATTGTGCTTTCAGTCTCTGACCTTGCTTATTTTCACAGCTGTTGGAGGAGAGAAGTTGTTCCTGCCTTTTTGGGCTGTTTTGCTGCCTTGTTGCTTGCTAAGAAGGTAGGATATTAGAAAGATGTTTGTGACATTTTGAGCTAAACTTTGCTGTTTCAGCAACCAGCAACAAAGGTGATACCAGGCAATTGTTCCATAAGTAGCAGAACTAATGAGCCACTGGATTTGTATCCCACGTTCCTGACCTCTGCCTCTCCCTTCATATTATTAGCTCTTACTCCCCAACCACTGTGTTCCTTGCCCTTCCCTCCATGCCCTTTAACTACCTGGCAGTCACCAGTCAGTACTTGCCGTGGCGGGGCGGTCGGTGGGTCGTATGTGCCGATGCCGAGAGGCCTGCTTGCCATGCCAAGCAGGGTTTTTCTCAGTTCACATGACAGCTGAGCCACTAATTTGGCTCTGTCTCTTCCCCATTCCTGGCATATTTTTTTCCCAGGATTTCTCAGTATTTAATTATCTCTCAGCCTTCTGTCAGTCTGGGGGAAACTTAAGTTCCTAGAAGTAGGAACCTGATGGTCAGATGGACAAGCAGCTGTACAGACAGCATGAAAGGAATTTCTGCAGAATAAATTCCTTTCCGTGAAAGCCTAGATGGTGTCCTTTGTCCCTCTAACCTGTATGGAAAGCCAGGTACTGCCATGCTGCTGTGGCTTAGACAGGAATAACCAAAGTATAAAGAGAAACGGAGCAGGGAACCGAGTAGTGTGAGCAGGGCATGAGCGCAGCAGACGTTCTTGAGAGGAAATACAAAATGTTTGGGATATTCTGAGCATTTGTTTGGTATTGAGGAAGTCCTCCCTCAGTTTCCCAGAACAACTGTCCTACCGGTATGATGTACTTTTGGGCAGGGCATACCCTTCCCATAGGGTTCAGGGAAGCTCTAAGCAGGAGCTTCAGATAAAGCCACTGAGGATCCAGGTGTGAGCGAATGGTGAATGACCTACTGCTTGAGCCGTTGTCCCTGTCAAATGTTGTTCTTACTGGGATGAGATTGGAAGTCGGAGCATGACTTTTCCCTGCATCGTGCCTTTGCAATAAGCAACCCCTCACATCAGTTTCTCAACCCAAGCGTTGATGTTCAGCTCAGCAGTGCTGCAGCCTTTGCACTGACCCACGGGGCAGTTGCAAGTAAGTCAAATCTGATTTGTGACCCACTCCAGGACATGGGGTTTGGCTGTGGTACTCCATGTCCCCTTGCCCTCTGACAGCACCTGATACTTGTCTTGCATCCTGGCCTATGTGGGTTTCTGTTGTATGGGAAGGCATTTGGGGGCAGCTCTTGTGCTTGGCACAGCAGGGAGAGCAATACCTGAGGTCTGTCCCTGTGTCATTAGTGTCAAAATCAACCTCCAGCATTTAACAGCACGTGGGAGAAAGAGGGAGGCTGGAGTGAGCTTGTCTGCAGCCGTGTTGTGTGGGCTCTGTGCCCAGTGGTCCAGCACAGGTAAATGCCTTGGGATAGACTGTGATACCATTTCTCACGTGAACCCTAATCCAAAGCTAACTGAACTCACTTGGAGTCTTTCTGTTAGCTCCATAGCCATTAGATCAGGTCTGCTGAGCATGACCAAACTAATTTCAGTGCAGTTCGGATTCGGACACTCAATACCGTGTCCGTGCTATTGTGCATCTGTATGTGACCCAAACCAAACCACTAAGGAAGAAGTGGTAAAGAGACAGGGGCCTGCATTATGCTTGTGAATATACATTCAAAGTCAGCATCTTGAAAGGACCCAAAATTTATCGCGCTGCTGTTGTCATTTCCTATTCACCAGCCTGACTGAATAAAGGAGTGCTGCACAGAGCTCTGCATAACTTGTTCGACTTTAAGAGTCAGTAAATGATAGATGTCTGTATCCTTGAACGAGGATAATCCAATTGTACAGTCTGGCTGGATTTCAGCTGTTCTCTGAAAAAGGAGTAAGGGAGTGAAATATTTACTTTTGGTACTTTTCACAAGCAGAGATGACAGAGCGTGGGAAAATAAAAGCTAGTCCTGGTGGGCAAGGGTTGCAGGGGAAGAGAAGTGGGGAAAATCTAATCTGCTTTCTGGTAGAAAAGGGCATAAAGGGGCTTGGCAAGAAAAGAGCCATTCTTTTGATTTCTCAGAGGCGAAAAATGAAGGCAGCATATTCAATGAACATAACTCCACAGTTGTCAATGCAGTCAGGTCTGTTTATGCCAGCCAGTCAATTTGACCCAGAGCTTTGATTAAAAAAATCAGGATCCCCAAATGTTCCAATAAAAAAGAGGTTATGAAAAAAACCTGTGCTTTGGTTAAAGAGCACCCAGCTCTGGAGTCATTTATAACAGCTGAAAGGATTAAATGTCATCAGGGAAACCAAAAAGAAAGTGATTTTGTAATTAAATATTTAGCCCAGCCAAGACAGTATGGCACTGCCAGTCAGAATAATGTATAGAGGAAACATCTAAAGACCTATGCTTACTTTCCTCTTTTTTTTTTCTTTTTTTCCATTAACTGAATCTATATTAGTGCAAAACAAGATAGCTGGGTGATTTTCAACATACTCTGGATTTGTTAGCATTTTGATGATACCGGAACTCAAAAGCTTCAGTTGAGATCAGTGCCAGCTTGTGCTTGGCGTTATGCAAACATGTAGAAGATCTGATACCTGCCAGAAAAAGCAAACATGAGAGCAAGTGAAAACAAACACTGAAATGTCTACCAACCCCTGACCGTGGCAGAACTGTGTCTGGAAATCCCTGGCCAGGGCATTCTCCTCTTTACCAGCCTTGTCTGTGCAGATCTGCACGGATTGCTGAAGAGCTGGGAACAGACTTGAGATTTCTTTTCTAATTAACATTATTAACTAAATACAGTGCAAAGATAGTGGTTGGCTGGGTAACAAAGAACTAAATATATGACGTTCTTTTACCTTGGGCACATCAAAGGATATGAGAAATGAATGATCAATTTCAGCTTATAATGCATAGCAATCAAAATGGTGCAAAAAGGTCATTTAACTTAACTTGATTGTATGTTATGATTCTGGGAAGACTTTTTTTGTTCAAATATGGAGGCTTAGTGCCAATGATTTTAAGTCTAATCAAGCTTACCAATTAGTAGAGACATTCTCAGTGACAATTGTCAATTAACCTCAAGGTTAGAAATTCAGGATAACCTGAACCATTGCTTAAGCCCATGTCAGAGTCAAAATAATACTCCACAGTATTAAAATAAACCTTCATCAAGTTTTACGTGCGTGCCGATAGCCAGGTGACATGCTGCAAACCCCTAATGTACCTGCTACATCTTTTTGAAAACTATTTTCCAATTCTTTTGACATTTTTTTTTTCAGCTAAATGGTATTATTAACCTTCAGAGCTTTCTGTCCTACTTATGCTAATCAAGACAGCAGTAACTGATTTTGTTAGACCATTGATACTTCTGTCTCCGAACCGGTTAGTGTTTCTGCCCCAGCTGTCAGTTCATTGGGGTACCAGACCTTGTATTTAACAGTTTTACCTGGTCTTTCATTTTGCTTCTGTTCTTGGTAGAAAGGATGTGCTCAGCTTTTACAGTCAGACACCGTGAGCACCTTGAGGTCAGAAAGGGATTTCAGTTTGCCTCCCTTTCCCTCCTTCCACCCAGCATCTCCCTTTCCACATGATCAGCTAAAGAGGCAGGACAGATCAAATGTTAAATATCACAGAAGTTCATTGGAGAGCCAAGACTCAAATCCTCATTTGCCTGGGAGTTAAGCCAGAAGCTCTGTCTCTAGGCATCTCCTTCCTCCCCAGCACAAGGAATCCAGCCACAGTGCATCTTCACTTCAAAACAAAGTTCTAGGAGAGGCATCACTCTTGTTCTGGGCTGTCCCTGCTCTCAAAGCTGGGTGTACGCCCCATGTACCCTTACTGCTGAGTTCCTTGCCGAAGAGCATTGCAAATGCAGGACAGTGAGAGCTGACATCATGGACAATCATACATTGTTTTACTGTGGTTTGGTAAAGGGGCTGCTCTTGCTGTTATTTGCCCTTTGATGGGCAAGAGAAATTACTTCTTGTTCTGGTGGGCCTGTCATTAGTTTTAGTAAAATCAGCTAATGAAATCATGCGCAGATGGAATGTGAAACTCAAACTATTATTATGCTAGTGTTTTATGAAAAATTGCTGGGAAAAGAACAATAATCAGAAGCTTCCTGACATGATTCTATGAATGGGAAAAGAACTCTAGAACTGCACAATCCTAACTTATGGGCTGTTGATAATGTGTTTAGCTCTGGGCCTCAGCAAAAGAGCCTGAAGCGAAAGAGCATGAGAGGTGATGTACACTGAAGAAGTACCGTCCTTAATACTAGGAGCTGCCTTCCTGAGCACTGTCCTGCTAAACCAGCTGTCTCTGACTCTCAGATAGGTATCTGCTCTGCCTTGTTAAAGGCAATGCTGTGTTAAACGAGGGTCAAGTAAATCTAGAATTACTTCAGAAGAAGTAATTGTTCCAAGGAAGGGTGAATTCCTGATGTAGGAAAAAATATCTCCCTTCAAATATACACAGCGTTACTTTAGAGAAAGAATGGTCTTCACTCCCACTACATGAAAGAACCATTTAGGTGTGATTTGTGTGAAAGCCTCTGTCACGGTACTGGCCAGCTGCCAAGGGTCAGACATGGGGAAGAGTTGGCTTGAGACGGTGGGAGTCTGGCATCGTTTGTCTTAACACAGGTGGCATCAAGCCTTTGAGCATCTCAGCTGAGGCTGAGAGTGCACCTTGCGTGTTGTAGGAAGGTGTGCTGGTGGTTGTAGGCAAACAGTCAGAGCAGCCGGGAGAGAGAGTGTCTGTGGTGATGGCACACGGCATCATTAAGACGTTGCACTTTATTTTAGTGACCGCTGGGTTACAAGGAGAATTTTAATAGGCTTTGGGTTACATCTCAAGAATTCTGCAACATTTTCAGGTTAATAACGCTGACATGTCTTATCGCTCCTTCGCCATCAGAGCCATAATGGGGAAAACCCAGCATATTGTTAGGAGTTTTAAAACTGCCTTGAAATTTGTCAAAGGAGATAAACTATCTTTATATCAGAAAATAGCTTCCCTCTTGCTATCTTACAGATACACATAGCTCCAAAACAGATGCTCCTGCCTAACAGCTTATTATTAAGAAAAGACAGTCTCCCAGGGTGAAAGTTGTGAGAACCGCAGAGATTTTTGTGCACCACTTGAGGAGGAGAGACTCTGGGATTTCAAGGAGGTGAGGTTTCAGGCGAGTGAAAAGACCTCTGGAAAAGGGCAACAACATACCTTGGTGACACACATAATTGGTACATCCCGTAGCAGCATCCTGCCTTGAGCTCGGTGAAGCACAATCTAGAAGTGGAGCTGAAGCGATGGGGGGTGAGATGCCCTTGAGAGAAATGGTTCTGCTCACACTCGTCACAGCAAGAGGGTAGAAATAAAGAATCTGTTTTGCTGGAAATTGCAGCATCACACAAAGATGGAAACATGTTTCCATATGGGATAGAGTGAGGCATGGCATTGTGGTGGCTTGGAGAATTTCTTTTTGACTCCTTGAAGTTTTTTATGCAAGTAAAGCATTTCCTTCTAGGAATCACAAAATTGTCAGGGTTGGAAGGGACCTCTGAAGATCATCTAGTCCAACCCCACTGCCAAGGCAGGTTCATCCGGAGCAGATTGCACAGGAACATGTCCAGATGTGTTTTGAATATCTCCAGAGTAGGAGACTCCACCACCTCTCTGGGCAGCATGTTCCCTCAGAGTAAGGAAGTTTCTCCTTAAGTACAGGTAGAACTTCCTGTGCTCCAGTTTGTGCCCATTGCCCCTTGACCTGTTGCTGGGCACCACTAAAAAGAGTCTGGCCCCATCCTCTTGACAACCACCTTTTAGATATTTATAAGCATTGATGATATCCCCTCTGTCTTCTCCAGGCTAGACAGACCTAGCTCTCTCAGCCTTTCCTCATAACGGAGATGTTCCAGTCCTCTAATCACCTTTGTAGCCCTTCTCCAGACTCTCTCCAGTAGTTCCCTACTTTTCTTGAACCGGGGAGCCCAGAACTGGACACAGGACTCCAGATGTGGCCTCACCAGGGAACAGTAGAGAGGGAGGATGATCTCCCTTGACCTGCTGGCCACACTCTTCTTTATGCACCCCAGGATACCGTTGGCTTTCTTGGCCATGAGTGCACATTGCTGGTTCATGGTTAACTTGCTGTCCACCAGCACTCCCAGGTCCTTCTCTGCAGAGATGCTTTCCAGCAGGTCACCCCTCAGCCTGTACCAGTGCCTGGGGTTATTCATCCCCAGAACCAGGGCTCTACACTTGCCCTTGTTGAACTTCATTAGGTTCCTTGCCGCCCAGCTCTCCAGCCTGTCCAGGTCTCACTGAACGGCAGCACATCCTTCTGGCATATCAGCTGCTCCTCCTGGTTTGGTATCATCAGCAAATTGCTGAGGGTACACTCCATCCCTTCGTCCAGGTCATTGATGAAGGTGTTAAAGAGGAATGGACCCAGTACTGACCCCTGCGGAACCCTGCTAGCCACAGCCTTCCAGCCAGACTCTGCACCGCTGATCACAACCCTCTGAGTTCTGCCATGCAGCCACTTCTCAAGCCACCTCACTGTCCACTCATCTAACGCACGCTACCGGAGCTTACCTATGAGGGTGTTATGGGAGGCAGTGCCAAAAGCCTTGCTGAAGTCGAGTCCCTGCACACTCTGACAATGTTCCTATATACTTCCGAAGTGGCCATTCCCTTTTTTCATATTTTGTAAACTTCCTCTTCCACTTGAGTTTTTCCCAAAGCGGAGTCCTGCTTTTGTCGGTCACAGGGACCGAGGGGCTTCATCCTCAGGGGTGTCCACCTCAGGACCATGATGCCACCTACCTATCTCCATCTCGGCTGCCCTGAGGGCAGTGATTTGGCCACCTGCCATAAGAGATGACCGACCTGCGCACACCTCGTGCAGGTACTCTACAAACCTGCTCGCCGGCGCTGCCCGGCGCCCTTTAAGTCTCCCGCGGTTGCTCCTGGCAACACCCACGCGAGATCTGCCGCCACTGGGCGGGTCCCTCGGCTCTTCCTCGGGACTCCCGGGCTTACCTCGTCCGCCTCAATCTACCGTTCAGCCACCGAACTGCGCGTGTCGAAGTAACTGTGTGACTTTGTCGAACAAAAGTCGAATGAAAATAACAGGGACCTTTGGAGGAAGGTATTCTGAGCATGAGAACACTCCTGACAGTGGTGAGAAGTAACCAGGTGTCCAAGATCACTTCCACTGTATGAGGTTTCCAGCTGAAAGGCCTGTCGGACCACGCAAGGGCCAGTTCAGACGGACCGATTTGAAAAGTCACCTCTTCTTGCTCCTGAGACCGTGTCTCCCTCCCACGGGGCTCTGGATTCCTGTGTGGGCGCATGGGCCAGCCTGGAAGTGAAGCTGTTCTGCAAAGCTCGGTATCTGAAGAACAGCAGGTGAGCAGAGGAATCAACCTAGTTCTGCTGGGAGGTGCCTTTCTGAGAGACATTTATCAAAAGATTTCAGAGCTCAGATGTTTTAAAGACAGCTAATCCACAGACCACATCACCCCACCCCCCAAAAAATGAAACCAAAATCAGAAAATGTATATTTTTGGCTCAGAAAATGTAATTTTGCCATAGGCCAAGTTTTCTGTTGAAGGGCAATATGCCAAGAAACTCCCCAGTTACTTTACTCAGAGGGTTAAAGCCATTTCCTTGGCTGATACTCATTGCACAAAGTTCTTCTGGGAAATGCCTCGTTCATTTTTTCTCTCAGCTTACTGCACCTTTTACCTTGGTGCAGATTGCCTTTGGAGACAGGCTAGGCCAGAGTCACTGCGTTAACAGACATCCTCTTCCTGCTAAAGAAGAGAGTTAGGATGGAGTTGAAGGGCAACAGCATACTTTTTGCTTTGAATTCCTTAGTTTTGTGGTCGTAGGAGTGAAATACTCCTGTTCCTTGGCAGCTTCTGCGTAACGCCTCTGAGGTCCTCTGTTGTGGGTCTGGTAAGGACCCGGTCCCGACACCTTCCACCCTGCGTTGCTGCAGAGGTGAAGCCTGGTGAAAACCTATGGACATGTTGCAAGCTGTCTCTTAGGTGTTGTCTTTCCTTGCCCTGGTTCTCCTTCCGGAGAGCAGACCGGCAGCTCACCCACATGTGAGACACAGGGCACTGTGAGGCCTTCTCCCCCGTAAAGGCCTGGAGAACAGCTTCTGTCCTCTCGACAGCACACACATGTCGGCAGTACAGCCCGTTTGGCTGAGGGGATGGCTGCGTGTGGAGGAGGAGGGAGGTCAGTGAGGTTTTTGGGGGCTGTGAGAAGATTGTGGGATGCTGGAGGATCTGATCTTGCTGTAGGCTGGGGCCAGTTTCTGGGAATCTTCGGGGGGTGCAGGTGACATTGACCCATGCTCAGCTGTTTTATATGGATGGATGCTTGCCTCACGAGCAGGATTAGGACTCCAGATGGGGACGCTCACTCACAGCCTGAAACCTTTCCTTCATTCCAGCCTTCCTGGGAGAACATTCCCAGTTTTAACCTCTGCTATTTTTCCAACTTAACCCTACTCCCCACCAGTGGCTTTCTTCTGTCCCTTGGTAGGATACAGCCCACTCCCCTCTAGTGATCACTCTTGTAACTGCATGGATTCGTATATTAAGCACCTACTCCTCTTGCAGACCTTTCTTTTGTTTCCTTTTCAGCTGGAAAGAGAAGTCTTGACAGTCTCCCCCATCCCCAGTGGTTTTCTTCTAGCTTATTAGCAGAGAACTACTGAGTTTTCATTAGGCCTTTTCCAGCCCTTGGAGTGGTTGGAAGTGCTAATACCTTCCTTCAAGTGTGAAGAGATGAAGGCCTTAGTCTGCAGAGAGATGCAAGTGGTTTTCTGGGTAATAAGTTCAATATGGAGTTGCTCAACATCTTTCTTCAGCTGATAACCTGATTTCTGCTGCAGGCCAGACACTGACCTGCCCTTGTCCTGAGGCTGCAGGGATGTCTTGGATCAAATTACCAGCAGGACTTTCTAATGAGGTTTCCTTTCCTCCCCTTCATTACTCAGCCAGGTCTGTGCATCAGGTGCACCTGATAATCAAGGCTTGGGTAGAGTCAGCAGCACGTGCCTTGGACTCACACCAGGTGTTTAAGAGACTTGTGGGAGACCAGTTGGCTGTCCTGGTTTGTGCTGGGCAGGGTGATCTTGCTGCAGAAGGTCTATGGCATAGAGGTAGACTTGACCCAGGGGATAAGGCACTAGCTTGTGTTGTGCTGGTCTGGATAAAGAAGCTGCAGTTCCCCTTGGGTTATTGCCACATTGTGGAGAATACTAGGAAGACTAATATGTAGGGGTCTTTGAAGGTAAGAAAGCTTTCTGGAAAGGAACTCTGAGGCTTTTAGGGTTTAATGTTGACATAAGTAACATTGATAGTAGTGTCTGCAGTTTGGGAGGTGAGTTTTCTGTTTCTGGTGTGTGTGGAGACCTTTCCAACACCAGTTTTTTGTTATGAATCCACGTTCTGGTGTCAGGTTTTTGGGAGTGGGAGGTTGGCTGCCCTTTCCTCCAGATGGCTCATCAGAAGGCTTTCTCAGGGTACTCACTTCCACGGGGAGGAAGCATACAAAAGCAGACGAGATAAAAACAGCAAAGCTGAAGGTCAGTTTCTGAACTAGGTTGGTTTTTACTGCTGTGAGCCAGGAGCTGCTGCCGTGTTTGTGCTCATAAATTGGCTAGTGTAGGAGGCTAGGCAGTAGGAAGGATGGGGGAAGCAATGTTTTTAAATAGATATTTATGGAGGATATCAAACATTTGGCATTTCCCGATTTCAGAACAGTGGAGGAGGAACCAAGAACTTCATCCCGCCTCCTCCTTCCCTCCATGCCAATTAGGGCCACAGTCTGCTACCCTCCATCACATGGAACAGCCACTTATTAATTTGTGCCAAGCAACACCTTCCTTCACTAGCAGTTTCCTTTCAGTGGTTAGGAGGAACAAAACCATCCCTGGGAGGTTTCCTGTGTGCAGGGTATGTGCAAACTGGCTGTTACAGTGAATTAACATCTAGTTTCAAGGGGTTCTCTCTTCCACCACCTTTAGTGCAGCTGTCTCTTGCCCCTTACCTTTGGAAAGGTCTGGGAGGCAGTTATGTGCTTGACCTTTCAGCTGCTTTGTTTACACCCTGGCAAATAGATGATCCCTTTCTGACCTAGGGTGGTTAGAGCATCTGAGTAAAACATTAATTCTCTGTACAGCTGGGCATGGGGACACTTCTCACGCAGCTCGAGAACCCACATATATGCTTAGATAAAGTACTGCATCCTGCCTCCCTGTTTGCCTCCCAGGTAGTTGCTGAAAGTCCCTTGCTAATCTGCATTTCTATGAGCTGCCTCCTGTAGCCTGGAGGTTCCAAGTCTCAAACAGCCTTTGCCTCTCCCTTCTGGGCTACTCTCCCAAATATTTGCATTTCCTTTCTCCATATCCTGCCATCACCTGCTGCCGCTGCACTTTGCATCTTGGCAGCCTGCTTTTGTCAGAGGGATTGATCCAAAAACATTGCAAGGTGTTGGAAAAATCTTAACTGCAGTTAAATGAGAAGCTGTTGTTTTAGCGGCATCTGGAGTTTCCAGCTCCTCTCTTTGTTGCTGGTGATGTCAGTCGCTGCTCCTTGGCAGGGGTGCAATGTCCCTGGGAAGCTCTCCTCCCTTGCTGTCTGGTGGCTGTGTTGAGCATAGGAGCGCGTTTCTCTCAGCACGCGTTTGTCTGTTCCCCACCACGTCGTGTTGCATTACTGGAAGATGAACAGTCCTTTTCTGTGGAGCACTGATTTCCTCCCACACCCCACGTGCTTTGGACTGAGGTATGCTGGGATTGCTATAACTTACGCTCTTGCATCCAGAACCATTTGTGGTCCCAGCCCAGAGCAAGCTGGGACCAAACTTAAAGCTTTCCTGCTGCTCTTGGGCCTGAGTGCCGCCTGCCCCAAAGCACGCTGAAGGACTGTGGTGGAGGACGGAGCCTGGACACTGCTTCAGGCTCTTCTGGGGGGTTGTGTGGTCAGTTATAATTTTTGGAAGGGTGCGTATAGCATGGAGCTGAGACCAGAGAAACCAAGGAAGGTGCTCAGTGGGGTCAAGAATGAAGGAAGACATCCTTGGTCTTAAGGGCCAGGCTGGGTGAGGCTTTCTAGTGGAAAGTGACCCTGCCCATGTCAGGGGGGTTGGAACAAGATGATCTTTAAGATCCCTTCCAACCCTAACCATTCTATGATTCTATGAAAAGGTGTTTTGAAGGCTGAGGTATTGTGGATTAATAGAGGGGAGGCATGGAGCAATGTCCAGCTCTTGCTGTTAGGTTTAACTTGTATGAGAGGAAAAGAAGTGACATAGAGCAGCCAAAACAAGTCTTGTGCACAGAACACCCTCTTCTGACTGCATTTCCACGAGGAAAATGTTTTTCAGTGATGTCCCCAAGTCTTTATTCCTTTCAGAGCTCAAGCCTGAACCATTCTTCATCTCCCCCATTTCCATCCATGTCCCTTAGCTACAAGAAATGGAAATCGCAGTCTGACATGCTTAGTTGAATTCCATTCCTAAAGCCCATGGCAAGCAGAACCTGTTTCCAGTAAGAAAAGTCTGCTTTGCAGAGAATGGGATAGTTCACGTGGAGATGGCACATCTCCCTGCCCCTTGCATGGTAGCAATGCAGTAGAGATCAGTGGGAATCCTCCTATTGTCTTTTATCTTCAGCAGCAGAGCTTCTCAGAAAGCTCTGGGTTTCTTTTCTTCCTGAAAAAAAAAAAAATAAAAACCAAACCCAAACCACTTATGATTATGAGATGTTTTGTTTGTGGTTTGGTGTATTTTTTTTTTTTAACAAGGAAAACAGAAATAAAAAGGGTTTGGGCAGAGCAACGCTGTCAAAAATTGTGCTGCTTTGGGGTTTTCACTTGCTTGACTTTTAGGTGGATAGCCTGCAAATTTTGTGCAAACTCTAATGTTTTGGTTCAGATTGTCTCATGTTTTTGAGAAACAGTATATAAATTTTCCAAATTAATCCTGTCTGCTTTGTTTAAAAGGGGATGAGTCTAGCAGCAGGGCATTTTTGAAGAAAGGTATGTGCTCCTTTTGGGTTGCATTTGAGTCTATTATAAATAACTAAGCCCCGAGGACTTCAGGATCAAACGCTGCTTTTGAAATCAGAAATAAAACCTACAATTAAAAAAAAAAAAGTCTTCCCTGTTAATGTATGCCTACTAGTTCTGTATGCATCAACATAGCTGCTTGGGAAGAACTTGAAGCAGGATTTTATCCCTCAATTTTTTATGCGATGATTAAAGTCAGCGTATAAGTCCTGCTGATCAGTACTGTGGTGTCAGCTGGGAGCTGCCTCTCGTGCCGGCACAGATGCACAGGACAGCCCAGCTAGCGCAGCGTGGAGGGGTTTGATTTTGTGATGATTAAAGAATTTGGTTCTGTTTATGTTTGCATAGGTTAGTACTAAGCCCATGCTGTCCTGAATCAGCAGTGAGGGATCATCTGCATTTCTAATTGAAGTGCCTTTGATTGCCTTCAGACCCCTTTAGTGATTGCTTTCTGGGAGTTGCTGTGTTTGCAGAAGCTGCCCTGGAAAAGTCAGCGTACTATGGAGCTGGGACTTTGGCATTTGCTGTAACAACCAGGTAACCCGTAGCTCGGGGAGATGAACTGGAGCTCAGGGAACCTTGCCCCAAGCCTGGCCTTGCTGCGTGACAGTGCACAACTCTCTGTTTGCTCTCTTTGCTTTCACTTGCAATTTCTAAGGATGCTTTCACACGAGCTGCAGGCAGCATCAGCCCAAAGGTGTCTCAGCTTCTGGGATGCCATGGGTACAGCTGACTTGTGTGTACACATGACTCGGGCTCAAGTCCCTGCGCTTCTCCCAGAGACTGTGGCAAGGACTCTTTCTCTCTTTTAGGGAGTACTTAGCTCTTTATGAAAAATTTTAGAAGGACTTACTGTTTATCAGCTCAGCTGGTGGAGGCCTGACCCAGGATGAGGCGGGGAGAACTAGACTGAAGTCATTGCTGCAAACCAAGCAGGTTGTGCTCTTATTGCAGTATTCCTGTCACTTCTGACTGCTCTTGGTTCACAGATGGGAGCTGAGCCCTGGCTTCCAGCCCCTGCTGCTAAAACCTGGCTTTGACTTCTCCAAGACCGTGCTATCTGGTAGAGTGACAACACGTGGTGGCATCTCACAGGGCTGCTGTGATCTTCCAGATGAGCAGTAACAAGGGAGACTATGCTTGCACTAAGTCACTTACTTAAGCACAGTCTGACTGCTCAAACCCCTGAAGGACAGAGCAGAGGGGAAGTAGGAAGGAAATGGAAGAAAGCAGTGAATATCCCAAAATGCAGGCCATCTGGTCTGTTTTAGTGGTAAGATGTGTTGTGTGCCTGGTATAATAGGCCCGTCTGGAAGGGCTCTGCAGCTGTTATTCCTCTAAAGTCAGTAGATGTAGACTTCTTGGAGTCCAGTCTTAGTGGTGTGAGCATGATGATTGTTTTTCACGGTGGCTTGAGCTGCTGTCATGCCTCAGTGGCAGAGAGCCTGTATAACGGAGCACTGGTGATGTCTTGCTGTGTTTGGACTGAGGCCAGCCTTGCAGAGCTTTGTATTCTCACCTCCCAGGCCTGCCCCCAGCCCAGGATCCCAGAAAGAGCAGTCAAATTGCCTTTCACCTCGGGGAAGCGCTATAAACTCCTCACTTCAGTTTGCTGATTGCAGATACGTTTCCAGAATTAAAGGAGGTGGCTAAGTCCCTGCTGTCCTGGGCTGAGTGGTGGGATTCACCTCGTCCCCAAAGGTCAGTGCTCAGAGCTCTGATGGCCAGAGCTTGCTGTGCACAGAACCTCAAATGCTTACAATGATCAGCTATCATTTGGCTCAGTTGTGGGCCAGATAGACAGCCCTCCTAGTAAGAAAGAGTCTGGAGAAGATCATCATCCATCCCACGCCTCTCCTGCCCGGGGATGGAACCACTCATTTGTTTGTTCTCCTTATCTCTGATGGAGATGGAGACTGTGTCACGCAGGGTGCGAGGGGTGCAGGGGCAGGATGTGGGAGGAGAAACCCAGGGTTTGTCTGATGTTTTTAGGCTTCAGAAGTGGATCCAGAAGGGATCAAAGACGGAGCCCAGAGTGAATGGCAGGG
This sequence comes from Eurypyga helias, assembly GCF_000690775.1. Lineage (NCBI taxonomy): Eukaryota > Metazoa > Chordata > Aves > Eurypygiformes > Eurypygidae > Eurypyga > Eurypyga helias. Next base: position 22,229 of record NW_010268992.1, read on the forward strand.
AGCGTTCGATCGAGGCGTCTGACGCTGCTTGTCTTTATGTGGCATTTGAGACAGTGTGGGCAGCTTGCTCAATTTTTCTCTGTAGACGCTGCTTTGTTTGGAAGGTTGTAGACACATGTCAGCAGTGATGGATAGATTTGTTTGACTTCCTGTCAAATCAATGATTACTCATAGAAATCTCTTTTATTAGTTTATCATAGGAAGTTCTATGTCATTTATCCCAGCGGAGGCTTGGCTAGCTGGTGTGTCAGTGAGCAGTGCTGGTGAGAGTTATTGCTGGGTTTTATTGTGCTGCTTCTTCTTTTTATTTTTTGACATGGTATTTATTTTTGTCTTGGTTTTGCACTGGGAAAGGCTTGCTCCTCTTTTTGCCCTGATTGCAAGCAGGGTGTTTTGTCTTTCCTATTCCAGTCTGATCCTTTGGAAATTCGCAGGGATATGCCCTAAGTACTATGGTTTATCCTCACCCTCTGCTAAACTCTGACTGGCCCTTGTCTGTCCGTGCTTTGGCATTTTTGAGCTCATGAAGGTATTAATTTCCTAGGCATTGTAGGAGTTGGAACTAATGGGTATGAATCAGAGGAGGAGGGGGTTGATGAGTTAGAGGGAAAAGGCATGATGATGATGTGTTTCCCATATCTTCTGCACTTGGTTTTGGTTTACTTCATGCTCAGAGAGGAGGTGGTGCTCCGTGTCTCTAATGTTTTCATGATGCATCCTAATGGATGGGCTCTGCTGCTCGGGCAGATGGGGCGGTTTGATCCCTGCAGGCTCCTCTGTGGCTACAGGAGCTTTGGGAGGGGTGGTCTGGCGTCTGAAGCAGAGCTGGCAGCACAGCCTCCTTGCAGGCCTTCCTTGATGTAGCTGGGTTATGTCTGTGTTACCATGCCTGCTCAGCGTTTGGGGTGGCCTTGCTGCTTACTGCACAGCACAAAGGGCTGACTGGGTTATCAAATGAAGTCTCTTCATGTGTACCCTCAGGTGGAGGAGCTGGAGCACAACTTTTTGGGCTGCTCTGGATGCAGCAACTTTGATAACCACTTCATAATGCTTTTCCAAGTCTTAAAGGGGGGGAATAGGGAGACTTTTCTTCAGGTATAGCTCGTGCATACAAGAGCTGTACAAATAACTGAGGCTTTGGGTATTTGTCCCATTGAAAAAAAATCGGGGAATAGTTTCAGATCAATCCAAGTAATATTTTTGCCACTGGAATTTTAAATGATCTGGGGAAAAATGGCTTAGGACCATTGTGGAAAGGGAGATGCTTTCAAGTAAGTTTCAAAACTAATCTTCAAAAGGATTTTTCTAAGTAAGATCTCTGATTTTAAAAAAATCAAATGAAACATCATCTGGACTGTTCCCAACTTTTTTTACCTGTAATAGAAATCCACAGAACTGGGAGTGCATTCTTGACCTGGCTTGCCCAGAGGGACTTCTCCCAGGGCTGAGCTGCTGTGTCTCTTCCCTGCCCTCTCCAGTGGCTGAGCACGTGCAGAGCTTTGGAGACTGCTGCTCCTGCCAAGCTAACAATGCTGACCTCTAAGTTCAAGTAGTAGAGACTTATGTTTTCAGGTCAAGAGATCCTTGGCTCAGTCCCTGCAGATAAACCAAGCAGGGAGATGACTACATGAGAGCAGAGCTTTGCTCTCTGAATGTATAGAAATCATTTCAACCACCAGTGAAGCGAAACAGCTGAGGGAATTGAGGTGGGTACGATGCAGCTACACAGAAACACACTCTGTGTGACTTTGGATGTGTTGTGGATGCTGGTGTAGCCTCCTTCCCCCCTCTCAGGGCCAAAGGTTTCAGCATACTTGAGAGACCCAGTTGCCCTGTTGCTCCAGAAACTCCTAAGTCAGGCTGGGTCATACTTTAATAAGTTGGCTTTTGTCTTTCACAAGGAGAGAAATATCAGCAGGTTTTCCCGGAGAAGAGGTGTAGTCAGATGGTAGGGAAGGCATTTCAGCCTCTGAGCTGGAGGGTGACTCTGAGCCCTGCTATAGATTTAAGCTGAATAGTCCACCTAGGTTTAGATAGATGTCTGCTCTGCTCACTGAGGCTGGAGCATCGGAGGCAGGAGGATGCTCCACCAAATGCTTCTCATGCTTGTGTGCCCCTCAGCTGGAACTGATGCGGACCCATGTCCCATCCTCGTCCTGGTTGGTTGTGGACCTTGAGCTCTGCACACCTGGATGTCTGGAATTTGTACCTAGAGAAGCAAACCTTGAGGGAGAACGATATCCAGCTGATGTACTGTGTCATGGTGCTGACGAGGCTTGGAGTAAATCAAGTTGTGTGGGGAGAGAGTGTTGTTGAAGTCTCCTGTGCAAAGATAAAAGCTGTCCCTTAGATCAAAGGCAGTGGGGGAGAGGTGCACAATTCCTGAAAGCAAATAATGAAATGAATGACCAGGCTCCAAATATTAGGCTTGGATTTATCTTTCTCACTCAGCCAAGGGCGTATCATATCCCTCCATCAGTAGCTAATTGCTTGCTCAGAAATAGTATTCTGACAAGAGACGGCAATTGCCTTCCTTCCAGTGGGTTGCTAGAACTCTGTGGTAAGAAAGGCAATAGCCTGTTGCCCTTCCCAGTAAAGAAATCTGTTCCATCTGATGGGAAGTACTAGCAGAGAGAGAAATCAATTTGCACTGTTACCAGACTTTTCTGCCCAGTAGTTAATGGGACCTAACATCTGATTTGATTCTCAGGCAGTTCACAAATCAGTGGGAAGTACAGGGTATAGGAGAAGTCACCCGGAGAAGGAACAGAGGTGTGGAAGTAATCCTCAGGAGAGGTGCGCAGCATTTGCCAGCCCAGGGGGGGCCATTAGTTTTGCCAGCATGTAATGCAGAATGCAATGATTGTTCCAAACAGAAATGATTTAACCTTGAATGAGAGAAACATAACCAAACAGCAGCAGTGGAACAATAAAGAAATTCCATCTCTGATCTTGTGACCTATGTTCTGCTCAAATGGCTCAGATGTCACCAATACATTATTTTCATGAGTGACTGTAAGTGCATTATGCATGAGTGTGTGGCCACTGGTGTATAAACCAAGAATTCTTCAAGGGAGCGTATGTAATCTATTTGATTTTGTGGACGTGGACTGGGTTGTTTGTGGTTTTTTCTGAAAGATGGTGGTTGCTCAGTGGCGGAGTGTGATTGCACCTGTGAGTTTAGCACAGAAAGGGATTTGTCATGCGGTCCCCTGTGGATATGAATTGTTGCAGCCCACAGCAAGAGGCTTTGCTTTTTAGCTCAAGTGGTAGCAGCTCATTTGGCTGTCTGTACATGCTGGGCTCGTTCTTGGTGCATCAGTTGAGGGTGAAGCGGAAGCATGCGCGTCTCCAGCTTTTGGCACGTACCAAGGCAGTATGTCATGTAGTGGCAGTGCTGCCTGCTACCCCTGCTGTTGGAGGGGATGTGGGAAAGTAGGTCAGACTTTGCCACGCCAAGAAGAATCCAGCGTTCATCTGTTTATCTGAAAAAGGCTATGTGTTCTCCTACCACGTTACTTTGGGAAAGCAAGACATCTCACAAGCTACACTGGAGGTCAGAAGGCTTCAGGGGCAGCCTGGCAACTGCGAGTTCAGATCCCACTTGTGCTGTTCTGTTTCCTGAGCATGTTGTAGGACATTTCTGACTCCTGCCCTGCAAGACAGTCAAAGCCATCCTTTCTGCAAGTAAAGGTAACTGTGGAGGCGTTAGCATGGTTTGAGCAGAGCAGGGACTGTTGGCTGCAAGGAGAAGGTGGTTGAGAAGTGGGTCCTCTTCATTGTGCTGAGTCTTCTGTCTTGGAAAGATGAAATAAGGTGTGTTTCCCCCAGAAACAGGCTGAGAGCTCAGCAGAGCTGGCTCCAGCATCTGTGGGGGTTCATCTTGGAATTCCGCTGCCCAAATTGGAGCTGGGTGTGGGGGTGTTGAGGAGACCTGGGGCAAGGTGTGATGACTGGCATGCAGTGTGCGTTGAAGTATGCAGGATTTAGCGACTGTGTTTGCAGTGGACAGATGTCCAGGAAGAAATAAGGGTGGATCAGGCTTTTCCAGAGGCAGGATATAGGTGTTGTGATAATGCACCAGCTGTGCTGCCTGAGCATCCTCTGAGACCTGGTGAAGGCTGTTGTGCACTGGTCCTGCAAAGGTAGTCTCTTTATTTCTCCTCAATATCTAGTTGTTGCCCTGTATAAAACTAGTGGCTGTTTTGCCCCCCTGTTTCTGGACTCTGAGATTTCCCCCTCGAGCACAGGGCTGCTGTCCGTACCTGTCTCGGGGACCAGAGCATGGTGTGCAGACTTCTGTATCCCTGGGATCGGGGCTACAGCGCTGCTGCCCTGCGGGAGCCCTGATATGTGGTAGGAAGTAACAGCCTTCTTGAAATGAAAGCGTGTTTGTTCATTAGGTGAAACAATACATCAGAGGGAAAGGGATTTTAAAACAACAAAAGGCCCACAGCATATTTTACCTCATTTAATCTTACAAGCTGTGTTTGATAGGCTTTTCTTTTCCCTTATAGCTTACATTCTCCTTGCAAAGCTAAAATTCTCCTCCTGGGCTTTTTTCCTGCTCTCCCCAATCTTTTACTTGCTCAGTCAGAATGCTCCCTGGGAGCACCCAGGCAGTCTCAGGCCAAAAGGCGGTCTAGGGCTGAGGGGACAGAAATGTCATGTCAGGTGGGTTGGTGTTTGGCTTCGGATCTCATGGACCACACAATGCGTTGACATCACTGCAGTTGGTAGCCCTGAGGGAGTGGTGACTTCCCCCCACCCCTCCCCCCCCGAACACATTTTATTTGATTGTTTGGGCTTGTTTTGAAACTGTTTATAGACTTTTGGCTACCAAAGAAAGTTCAGCTCAGCAGTCAGTATTGTAGAGTGAGGCGTAAGGGACGTGGTGTTTTTCATCATTGCAAACATTTCTCCCATGCCTTTGGGCTATGGCTTAGGTACAAACAGCCTGTGATTGACTCACAACTGCTCTGGGCTGCAGGCTGCAGCTAGGGACAGATGGAATGGAAGATGGGAGCTGTATTGAAGAGGAATTCTTCAGTACTGGTCATGACCATCTTCTTGGCCCGTCCTGCAGACAAGTCAGAGGGATGAACACAACCTGTAGGACTCCCAGTTGCCAAGGAGCAATGAGAAGCATCCACACTCGATACCGTTCTCTGCTTCCTTCAGGAGCAGAGATGAGGGAAGAGGTGTATGTTCCCAAACATTCAATCCCCTTCATCAACTTTAGGTTCCACTGAATTAGTTTCTGCTTGTGAAACTGGGAGAAAATGAGCAGCACTAATTTTTTTTAAAGCTGCTGCTTTGGTGCCCTGGCTGCACTGATCTTGCTTCTGAAAAGAAATAGGAAGTTATAAGGAATCAGGGGAATTATTCTGTAGGCATGTAGAATATTTGCAAAACCAAGATGTCATATATCATTGTAATGTCTGAAGGTGTGAAGCAGTGGTGCAGGACACTATCAGCTTGTGCTTGCTGTCCCCCAGAGATCGTATGCCTGAACAGAGCACTGGGATTTGCAACAGGTCCACCTTTCACTCGATATCCCCAAGGCTGGTGGTGCTATCCAGTAGATGCCAGAATTACAGAAGTAGGCAGAGTGCCATTCTTCAGCAGTTCCCGCTGTTCCATAGCAATCTCTTACGTTTCAGGTCATTTTATGTTTGCTTTGTGGGATAGGTCAAGATCTTGAGGAATTTTTTGTCTGTATGCTGGAGTCTGCTAGTTGTGAGGGAATGCTCTTCCACTCCTGAGACTAGAGAGTGCTGATCCCAAACAAAGAACTGTGGCATTCTGATACCCTCATAAGAAACAAAACTGTTCCCTAAAACACTATGCATCCAGTGTGCAGAGTGCCAGGTTAAGTCTGGCTGACCTGAAACAACTCAGTTCGTCTCTCTCCTTTTTCAGCTTTTGTCATATCCATTCTCTTGCAGGTGCTCTGGGGCAGGAATTTTCTCTCATTATGTATGTGCATGCAGAAGGATGAGTCTTTGATCTCAGCAGCTACATTCTGTATTACAGCAGAAAGAGTATTTAATAATAATAGCAAAAATCCGATTAATAACTTTAAACTTCTATGTAGATGAGATTCTCTAAGACACATGCAATTCCTGGCTGCTTCCCGAGACAATATGTTTGCCTTGGGAGTGCAAATAGGCCAGTTGCCCTGTTTAAAATGTCCATTCCTGACTGGATCTGCACTGGCTATAGCAACTGGGAGAGCATTGAGCTTTGTTGTTGTGTGTTTCTGTGGTGTTTTCCCCCTTCCCCCAAGGGTTCCTTGAAGTCTACTTAGGACTCTGCGGAGTCCTATAAATACCCATCCCAGCTAGGGCATGAGTGTGTGGGGCATAGGAACATCGCTGAAGGGGAGGGGGCGCTATGCTGTGGCCTGTCAGGTTAGTTGATTTGAGGGTTGTGGATGCTGTACAAGTTGGGCATGGCCCTGGGAGCCCTGTGTTTCCAGGAGTGTTGGCAGAAAAGCAGTCGATGCGCTTTTCTCATTAGCCTTGTTTGAACTGCCTCCCTCTCCACAAAGAGACAAAGGACTGTTTGGCAAGTCAAGAATTGGAGGTGAGAGAGGGCTTTTCCTCACTCTGCCTGTTGAACTGAACACCAAGAGTATTGTATCTGCTCTCGGATTCTCTCAGGAGGTGCTTCACGAGCTCAAGGGTGTTACCTGCTCAGCCTGAATGCCTGCTAAGGTGCTTGTGGAGCCCAAGGAACACGTGGCTGGCTTGCTTTGTGAAGGGAATTATCTGCACCTTGTACTGCTGATGTTATAAGTGAGCCTGACAGAGCTCATTTTCTCACTGTGCCTTTGTCTTTTAATTTTGGAGGATGTACTTTTCCTGACAGAATTTCCAATTCAGTTCATTTTCTCTGTCTGCAGTGGGAGGGGAGGAAAAAAGGTGGTTTGAGGGGCTTGCTGTATGTATTATTAATTGTTCTCATTTCAAGACAGTGTAGTCTTTCTGCCTGATATTCCCATTTTCTCATAACTAATACTGGCTGCAGATTTGAAAGAGGTTTGGTGTTTGAAATAGTATGGATTTCTTTGTGATGGTAGTGTTTTTAAAGCTAGAAAATGAGGTTCTTCTGTTTATCTGAAGCTAAAATGGCACAGTATTAGAGTCGTCAGTCAATTGAACTGTGTGTTGTGGAGCAGTTGACTAATGAAGTTGCCTACGTTTCCTGGGCTGGTTAAAACATCACCCAGAAGATGCTGTGTCAGAATCTGTCCGCTAGACATCATTAAATCTGCAGAAGTAGGAAGATGCCTTTGCACATGGAGGTTTGGGTCATTCCCAGCTCCGTTGATCCTGTTATAAAGCAAGAGTGGGCTTGGATAATAGGCAGTATTTTATGTTGGGGATGTGTGGTGCTGTGTGTCGATTTCCAGTTCACATTCCCACAGACCCTAAGGTCGGTCCCAGGTAGAATGAGTTTTGTGATTTCAACCCAGTTCCTGATAAACACTGTCTCATAGCAGTATAAAAGTATATTTTCAATGCAGTGGTACCTGCTTCAAGTTTCATGTTTTGCAAGCTGTTTAGATAAATGAAGCGCTTCAGCCTAAAGGAGGTGAAACAGTTTCCTGGCAGCAGTCTTGGGGTCAGAGCGAGTGTCCTGTTTCCATGTTTTTTTTGACTGTTGTGGGCTGAGGGTAATGTTCATGCTACACTTGCTACACTTGTTCCCCTTGTTTTCCCGTGCGAGCCACGTTTGAATGAGGGAAACAAAACATTTCCTCGAGGAAGTAACTAACCTGTTAATGAACCTCGGAGAGGAGCAGTGGGAGATTGCCCTCTCGTGCACAATTCTGGCTCCTGCTTCATGCCCCCCCAGTTCTCATCTCTTCTCATAACTCTTCTCAAGGCACTTGGACATTCAGCAAGCCTTGGACACAGTGAATGGACACGGGGTGACTGCTACCCCATTTCAGGTGTAGATGGATGGGGAAATAGTGTTTGCCTGGAGCTGAGCACCCCCTCAGATGTATGCGTGAAACGGTGGTTTATTGAGGGGACTGACCCTGGGAGGAGTAGCTGTTTCAGCCTAGAACTGAAGTGTGAACTGTCCCCACCTCCCAGGTCAGCAGCTAGCCAGAGTTTCGTAAATCCCATGCTGCAGTGAGCGGAGAGGCAAGGGAGGAACTGGGACCCTCTCCCACCAGAGCTCCATCTAGGGTAGCTTTTTTGACTGTTGTGGGCTGAGGG
>NW_010268993.1:0-4359 GCF_000690775.1 Eurypyga helias
TTGTCAGAGGGCTTTACCAGACCAGACAGTCTCCTGGTAAGGTCTCTAATTCAGACCCCAGTGAGGCAGCAGGCTTCTCTGTGGAATGGGTCTGTGCGGCATATCGGTCCCTCTGTTCCCTTCAGAAGGAAATCACCTACAACGATGACCCTCCTCCTTTTCTTAACGGAGGCTGTTGTAATGTGGGGGGCTGGGGGGGGTGTCATATGCGGTGTTGTCATATGCAGCTCCCTGGAAGGACCTTCCTCCGCAGTTGCCTGGCCCTCAGGATCCAGAGTTCCATATCTATTCTGCAGGGGCAGCAGAAAAGGGGAGGGAAGGCAGGAGGGGATGCGCCTGCCTCTCCGGGCAGGGACCCATTTCCATTCTGTTTCCTCTCTTAAGTTCCTTCCCTCTGCCTGTTGGCAAGAGGATACGGGATCAGCTGTGTGCTGAGCCCCCTCCTTCTGCTGCCTTTTCCTTTGGGGTGGGAGTTTGGTGGATCCAGAATGAGCCCCCTCCTTCTCACACTCCCTGATATTCCTCAGCCTCTCCCCTTCCTCCTTCAGCTCTGCTACCATGTGGAGCAGATCCTCACCCTTAACCCTAACTATTAAAATAATGTCATAGGTCTAACCCTAATCCTCACTCTAACATCACCATAACCCTAACCCTACCCTTAACCCTACCTCTAACCCCAACCCTATGTCCAACCCTAACAGTAACCCTAAACTGAACATATCTCTAATCCTAATGCTAACCCTCAAATTAACATAACTCTAACCTAAACACTAACACGAACCCTAACCCTGATATAAATCTAACCCTAACCCTAGCTCTAACACTAACCTTAAACTTAACATAACTTTAACCCTTGCCCTAACCCCACCACAGCTCAAAACCTAACCCTAGCCCTAAGCCTACATAGCTCTAATCCTAACCCTAAACTTCACGTACCTCTAACCTTAACCCTAATCCTAACACTAACCTAGATCTAACCCTAACCCTAGCTCTAACACTAACACTAACCCTAAACCAAACATAGCTTTAACCCTAGCTCTAACCCTAACCTCAACCGTAACATAGCTATATGCCTAATCCTTAACCTAATTTATGTCTAATCCTTAACCTAATTTAGCTCTAATCCTAACACTTAACATACCTCAATCTCTAACCATATTCCCAACCTTCCTGAAACACGAAACCTAATCCAAACATATCTTTAACCCTAATACTAACTCTAACATAGCTCTAACTCTAACTTTAACATTGCTCTAACAATAAACCTAACATACCTCTAATCCTAGGCCGTACACTACGCCTAAAATAGTTCAAACCCTAACCCTCAAACTACCATGACTCTAACCTTAACATTAACCCTAGCTCAAACTCTATCCGTAACCCTAACATATCTTTAAACCTAATTCTAATCCTGTAATATTTCTAACCCTAACCCAAAACCTAACGTAGCTCTACCCCTAACCCTAACTATAAACCTAAACGAGCTCTACCCCTAACCCTGTTAACCTAATATCATAGCTTTAACCCTAATCCTAAATCTAACATAGCCCTAACCCTAAACTTAATTCTAGCTCTAACCCTAAATCCCAGCTCTAACCCTAAACCTAACATGGCTGTAACCCTAACCCTAGCCCTCAAACTAACATAGCTCTAACCTTAACACTAACCCTAGCTATAACCCTGTCCCTACAACTAAGATAGCTTTCACCCTCATCCTAAACATAGCAGAGGTCTAAGACCAATTCTAACGCTAAACCTAACCCCAACCTTAACATAGCTTTCACCCTAACCCTAACCCTTAACCTAATAAAGCTCAATTCCTAAAGTTAACATAGCTCAAAACCTAATCCTAGCAATAACATAGCTATAACACAAAACCTAACCCTAACCTGGCTTTAAACCTAGCCCTAACCCGGCTTTAACCCTAACCCTAACCTTAAACCTACCTGTAAACCTCACATAGCTCTAAAGCTAAGCGTAACCCTAACCATAACATAGCTCTAAGCCTCACACCACCTCTCACATAGCTCTAACCCTAACCCTGAACCTAACCCTAACCCTAAAATGAGCATAGTTCAAATCTTAACCCCAACTCTAAGCATAACATAGCTCTAACCCTAGCCCCAACCCTAACATATCTCTAAACATACACCTAACCCTAACATAGCCCTACCACTAACCCAATCTATAAACCTAACCGAGCTCTACCCCTAACCCAATTAACCTAATATCATAGCTCTAACCCTAATCCTAACTCTAACATAGCCCTAACCCTAACCCTAACTCTAGCCCCAACCCTAACCCTAACCCTAGCTATAACCCTATCCCTAACCCTAACATAGCTTTCACCCTAATCCTACACCTAACATAGCTCTAAGCCTGATGTTAACCCTAACCCAAATTCCAATGGTAACATAGCTTTATGACTAATTCTAAACCTAATTTAACTTTAACCCTAATCCTAACACTTAACATAGCTCAAACCCTAACCATATCCCTAACATACCTGAAACCCTAACCCTGACATAACATAGCTCTTTACCTGAAACCTAAACCTAAGATAGCTCTAAGCCTAACCCTAACTCTAACATAGCTCTAACCCTAAATCTAACCCAAATGCTAATATAGCTGTGACCCTAACCCTAAACATAACATAGTTCTCTCCCTAACCCTAACATAGCTAAAACTCTAACCCGAACCCTTAAACTAACATAGCTGTAACCTTAACCCTAACCCAAAAAATAACATAGCTTTAACCCTAAACCTAAACCAAACCCTAACGTGGCTCTCACCCTAATCCCAAACAAAACCCTAACATAGCTCTAACCCTAACCCTAAGCCATAACACTAACTATAAACCTAACATCATATCTCTAGCCTTAACCCGAATCTTAACCCTAAACCTAATATAGATCTAGCCCTAAAACTTAACCCTAAACCTAACATAACCCATACCCTAACATAGTCCTAACACCAACCCTAGCATAGCTCTAACCCATACCCTAACACTAATATAGTTCTACACCTAAACCTAACATTAAAGCAAACATAGCTCTATCCCTAACCCTCCCCCTAAACCTGATATAGCTCTAACCCTAACCCTAACATAGCTGTAACCCTAACACTAACATAGCTCTAACCCTAAGCCTAACAATAACATAACTCTAATCCTAACACTAACTCTTACACCTAACATAACTCTTACCCTAACCTTAACCCTAAACCTATCATAACTCTAATCCTAACCCTAACCCTAATCCAAACATAGCTCTAAACCTAACCCTACCTCTCAAACTCACAAAGCTCTTACCCTAACCCTAAGCTAAAATTAGACATAGCTCTAAGGCTAACCCTAACCCTAAAACTCACGTAGGTCTAGCCCTAACCTTAACCCTAAACGTAACATAACCCTAACTCTAAGCCTAACATAGCTCTAAACCTAAACCTAAGACTAAACCTAACATTGCTCTAGGCCTAATCCTAAAACTAAACCTAATACATCTATCCCTAACCCTTACTCTAACATAGCTCTAACCCTATCCCTAAACCTAGTATACCTCTAATCCTAACCCTAATCCTAACCCTAACATAGCTCTAACCCTAGCACCAACCCTAAAACTAACATAGCTCTAACCCTAAGCCTAAAAATAACAGAGCTCTAACTCACACCCTAGCACTAACCTTAGCATAGCTCTAAACCTAAGCCTAACACTAAAACTAACATAGCTCTAAGCCTAACCCTAACCCTAAAGCAAACATAAATCTATCCCTAACCCCAACATAGCCTCTAAGCCTAACCCTAAACTTAATATAGCTCTAAACCTAACCCTAACATAGCTCTACCCCTAACACTAACATAGATCTAAAACTAAGACTAACCCTAACATAGATCTAATGCTAAGCCTAACCCTGACCCTAACCCTAATCCTAACTTTAACATTGTTCTAACATTAACCCTAACCCTAAACCTAACAAAGCTTGAAAACTAAACATAAACATAACATAGCTCTACGCCTAACCCTAAACCTAACAATAACATACCCCTAACTCTAAGCCTAACCCTGAGAGAGCTCTAACCAAAATGGTAAACGTAAGTTAGCTCTAACTTAAAGCTAACTTAGCTCAAACTTAGAGCTAACTCTAACTCTGACCCTAACCCTAAACCTAACCATAACTGTAGGCAGTTAAGGCCAGGCGGTCGGAAGATGTCGCGCTGTACGGAAATGTAGAACCCCTCTCCGGATAGCCAATAGCGTTTAGCCTATGATGTAAGCAGACGGAAGTGACGTTGTAAACCCAAGCTATATAATCCTGTGCCATCTACCAATAAACGTCATTTGCCGTCCACCACATTGGTGT
>NW_010268994.1:0-25262 GCF_000690775.1 Eurypyga helias
GCTGGCTCATGTCCAGCTTCTCACCACCAGTACCACCTTAATTCAGGTGGTGTCTCGTCTCTGCTAGAGATGTTATAAGCTGATGTGTCAAGGTGGTGCTTCATGTAATTACTGTAGAACTTGGATGGGGTATTATGATTTCAATTATTTGTTAACTACCAATCCCCAGAAATGTCTCGGAATGCTTGCAATTTATTTTGTGAGCAATTAAATATGCAGCTCTTTGAAGACGACCTGTGGAAGTGCTGGAAAAAGGCACTCCCTGTTAACTGATATTAAAACTCATAGAGAGCGGGGATTTGGTGAGGCAGCATCATGACTACATTTCCCCTCAATTACTTCTGTGGTTGGAGGGAGCCTTAGAAGGAAAGACTGCCTGATTCCTTTGGTGGGGTGTTGGTGCGTGGTTTTTGGTTGTGTTTTTGTGGTTTTTGTTTGTGGGTTGGTTTTTTTTTTTTTTACTTCCAACAAATATTTAGGTTGCCTGTATGTTGGGAAGCACCTCATATTTTTAGGTGACTGTCTCATGGTACCAAATTCAGCTCTGAACTTGAAAGATAAATCCTTGTATATTCAGACAGTTTTTTCTGCTTGTTTCTGTATTGTTAAAAGTCTAATTAAAAAGATGGAAATATCGAAAACGCTAGAGAAGTATTAATTTATTTCTAAAACTTGCTATTCTGATTAACGTGATACAGTATGTTCCATTATTGCCTTACCATGTCACTCTCTTTACTGACAGATTGACATCCTGTCTTTTGCTTGGTTTAGAGTAGCAAACATTTAAAAATCAATATTAAAAGTATGTTCCCACAAATCAACTTTGTGACTTATTTTTGCCTCCTGAAAGGTAACTGACAAGCACCTGTCTGCTTGACTTCCTTAGGAGTGATGTGTTTAATCCTAGAGTGTGACAGTCTTCCCACAGCAGGCTGATCTCAATAGACTAACCCAAGCTAACATCCATTACAGTGTATTGATGTTTTGAGCTCTGAATACTGGTGTCTACAGAATGTAATACCTGCTTTATTTAGCTAAGGATTCAAAAAGCTTGTTTGTACTGTGGCTTAGAACACCCTCTTCATTTGCAGCAACTAAATCAAGTGGGGATTGTAACTGAGTCTCGGCTGGCTGCTGAGAAGCCCTTAGAGATCACTTAGTGTGTAGGTGGTTGAACACTGGCACAGGTTTCCCAGACAAGTTGTGGAATCTCCATCTTTTGAAGTATTCAAAACCCAACTGGGCACAGTTCTGGGCATCCTGCTCTGTCGGACCGTGCTTAGAGCAGAGAATGGGAATAGATGATTTTCAGCCTCAGCTATTCTGTGTTTGTGCAACTTCAGTTTTGGAGGCAGAGGAAGTTGGGAGCAGGTAGGCAGCACGCCTGGCCTGTCCACCTCCCATGTACCTACAAAGCAGAGCTTGGACACACCAAAATCTCTTAATATTTGGGGCTCCTTATTGGCCGATCTTAAGTTTAGTGAAGAAATCTATTAGTGGTTAAGGCTTCCACTCAAAGCAAGGCCATCAATTTTTTTGTTTCACTTGTAGCTCACAGGCAGCTTTCAGGTACTGTTTGAGTGTTGTTACTGCTCCATCCTTCCCCCCCCCCCAAGTAAATAATCCAAGAAAGGGGCAGATCCTTTTGGCTTCCTAAGTGTGGCTATTTTTTACTTTGAATATGGTCACCAGATGTTCCCAGGATGTGATCTTGACTGAAGTTTTTGTAATGTCTGTACTTTTCTTTGAAAAAGGTTAAGGTTGGTTATAGGACCCAATTTAAAATGTCAACAATTGCTGTTCTTTTGGAAGTCATTGTCATTCAGGTGGTTAATACATATTCCATATTGTTCCAACTGTTAGTTAAAGTTGCACTTTTGCCCTCCCCTCCATTTCTGCTCTTAAGACTCATCTTGATCAAGGTCATAACAAGATGAGTTTAATTCAGAAGTAGGGGTTCACAGTTTATTTCTGCTTAAAAAGCATTGTTGAATGGAGGAGGCGGGATTTTGCTTTTTACATGGAGACCTGATGGAGTATGGATGTCCAGGGAGGTGTTGGCTGCAGAAATTGTGGAGAGGGAGATCTTAAATGAAGCAGCACTGTCTGGGTAGGAGGGACTTGAGACACAAGTAGGTTTGGTGCTGTTGGTTGAGTGAGCTGGAGCAATGAATTTGAGTGGAATCTGAAATTTGTAGGGGAAGTTCTGGGGCAGGAGATTCTGATCTCAGGCGGTTGAGAGGTTCAGACTGGGGCAGAAGAAGAGCCAAACTGTGACTGAGGATGCCTAGTACTTTGGGCGGAGGGGCACCTAGGAAGGGAATGGGCACACGCAAGGATCTGAGGACCAAGAGTGGTTAGATTTATCATGGCACTCCTGTCCACTGTACCACTTCTAGGGTAGGGCCTGAAACTGCAGGTTTGAACTGCACTGTCCACTCTCACAGTGATTGAGAAAATATGGCAGCTGAAAGGGAGGCTGAAAAGGTTTTGTTGTGAGTTCATGATATTGAAGCCATTTGTCTTGTGTTCTGTAAGCCTTTAGCAAAGGGATTTCCCTGTCTATTTTCTTACACAGGCAAACATGCTGAAGACATATTTGGTGAATTGTTTAATGAGGCCAACAGCTTCTACATCAGAGCAAACTCCCTTCAAGACAGAATTGATCGGCTTGCTGTCAAAGTTACCCAGCTGGATTCAACGGTAGAAGAGGGTAGGTAATTGCATGAAAGCGTTGAGCCAGAAGTGATGTTGACAAGACCACAGTGTTTAATTAGACAACAATCTCTGTCTTTTCAAAGTAATCGCGGACTGATGTTTCTTCTTGTTTTCTCAGTAAGGCAAGCTGGGAAAAATCATGTTAGCAGAGCAAGAAAAATTATGCTTGAGTCGTATAGCTGTCTTCATTTTTGACTTAGTGTTACTTCAAGAAGCCCTTGTAGTAATGGAGCCATTAAGCTGCCTTTTTCACAGGGAAAACTTTTAGTTTGTGAGTGTAATAAATCAGAAGTGGATAAATCTAAATCTTACTGGAAATAAGTCAGAATATTGGAAGGAAGTTTGAGGCAGTAGATCTATTTATTTCAGGGTTGGGTGGTCACAGACTACATTAGCAATGTCTGTTCTGCAGTCATCAAAGATGTGATAATACTCTTCACCTGAACAAAGCACGGCGTGTTTGCATCAACTAGGTGAAAATCTGGGAGATTCTAGTTAATAGAAACAGCGTTTCCTTTAAAATGCTGTTACATCCTCATTTAAAAAGGTCATTCCCTTCACACAGTAAAACCAAAGCTTTTAAGTAACATTATGATGCCATTCAAAAGCACTTATTTGGGTAAGTAGAACATGTTTATCTAACTCGCAAAGCTGTAATATGCATGTTTGATGATGTGTGCAGTTACATGTCTGAGCCAGCCGCTCCATGTGCTCCTTGTGTAGATAATTCCTGACACTTAGTAAAATGTAAAAGCTTGTTACATCAGGCCCATAGTGTAATATTTCT
This sequence comes from Eurypyga helias, assembly GCF_000690775.1. NCBI lineage: Eukaryota > Metazoa > Chordata > Aves > Eurypygiformes > Eurypygidae > Eurypyga > Eurypyga helias. Next base: position 3,506 of record NW_010268994.1, read on the forward strand.
CAGTAGCAGATAGTTCTACTTGTGATATATTTAATAGTACTATTCATGTGCTTGATATATTTAATGTTTACATCTGTATAGTTTATATATAATATTTAATACTACTATTAATGCCAATATTAAGTGTTACTGTTGATATTTAATAGAGTAATATTTAGCCTTCCATTTTTAGCTTGTTACTGTCTGAACATTACTACATGTCTGCTGTTTTTCTGGTTTTGGAATACTTTAACTGGTAGACTATCCCAGTTGATACTAGCACCTTTCTTTTCCTGTCTTAGAGGTCAAGAGCTATATGGGAACATAAAATAAGCTATTATGGGGTCACTATTTAGCTTAGGTTTTGGGGCGTGTTGTGGTGGTAGTAGGAGCAAGCTAGATGATACTCCTACGCTGTACTTGTTCTGTGCTGAGGATGCTGTCAGATTTCGTGACTTTCAAGTTCAACATTTTTGGAAATGTAGCCCTCTTCAGAGATTATTTTTGCTTTTGTTTCTTTTTTAATCTCTGACTTGTAATATGCAATACCTCCTGGCAAGTTTCCACAGTTTGGAGGGTAATGAAAAGCAGCATATTGGAAGGGGAAACTAGTGTGTGGACTGAGAATCAGTTTTTATTTTAAATTGACAGCAGTTATTACTCTTGCATTGCTAATTGTCCTTCACATTATAAGCTGTATATACAAACTGCTGTCGCTTTAGTGTCAGAAGGAAATTTTATTGGTTATTTCACTGTAGAAGTTGAAGTCTTCATAATAATTCATTGTACTGTCACTGATACTAAATATATTTCTGGTTATCTTAGGCATTTAAGTAAAATATTGGTTGCTAGGTTGATGTAAAAAGAAAAAGGTTTAGATTTAGTTTGCATTAAGTGATTTCTTATGTTCTTAGGTATAGCTGAGATCTAGGTCATATGTAAAAATACTTGATATATGTAACTAATACTAGAGTTGAAAAAAAAAGTTTTTAAATAATTGAGGTTAAATTCTCAAAAGCATATAAATAGCTTACACTAAAAAGCCCCAGAAAAATGGGATTTGTGCTTTTTTGAATGTGTTCCTTCAAAGAAGAATGCAAGAATTGGTTTATACGCCTGAAAAACCTTCCTGAAATATTTTACTGGTTTGCTTATAGCCAGGCTTAAATAGAAAGTAGTTTCTCAGAAATGATGTTTTGATACTTCAGGTGACATGGAATGACGATTTGGAATGAAATACTCTGTTTATAATTTTTTGCTATTTTTAAAAGCTATGGAAAAATCTAAGTGGTCTTGGAGTGCGAGGCAAGGCCCACAGCATAGGTAGCAAAAATAGCTGGGTAGAGAAATGGGGTCTGGTTTACATCATGACAAAAGGATAAGAGAACGTACTGTATAGGGTCTGTATCAAACTTCATGCCTTTCCAGTTTTGCAGGTCATCAGTATATTAAATTTTCCCCTTTACTGTTCATTTACTGTGTGAAATTCTGAGTTTGTTCTCAAGACTCGATAAATTAGATGAATGGGAAAGAAATATTAGATGAAATGTCAGTGGGAATAAAAAGAAAACAAGACAGTGCATTTTGTTTGCACTACTCCTATAGCTTATACTGTTGTGTAATGGTTGGATCAATTCAAGAAATGGTTAGTGTCCCAGTAGACAAGCCAGTGAGGACTTCAGTGCTCTGTTTAGCTGCAGTCAAACACCTGTATTTTGGGTTGCCCAAGAATGGAAGATAATGTGGAGAGCTTACTGACACTTTTAAATTGTGATTGGCGTTATCTGGATCTTTTTATCAATGGTCACTCCATCTTGGAAAAGTTTATATTAAGAATGAAAGCAAGGCTTGCCTAAATGTGACAGAAACAGTTTAAAACAACTTAAACCTTTGATTTGGAAAGAAAGAATGGAAAGGCTAGTGTTGTTTCCCCCAGAACTGTGTATGTGAAAAGATAAAATGGATGTTACTGGACTGTATAATGACGGTAAGTATTTCTCTCTGTAGAGAGATGAGGAAAACCTTAAGATCCAAGGGTTGATCAGTTGTATGGAAAGATTTTGGAGTTGAAAGATGGTAAAAGATGTGGAACTCTCTCACAGGAGGTTATGGAGGCCATAATTTAATTAAACTTAGAATGGGATGGAATGTGTATGGATACCACGTGTAGTTAGAAAAGATGCTGTGACAGAGGACTACCAGACCTTGTGTTTCAGGCTTGAAGCCAGACTTTCTGCTATTAGAAATCCAGGTTAAACCTCATAAAAAGAGGAAATCATTGGATGTCTGCATGTGACAGGATTCTTGCATCATCTTCCAAGACACAGTCCATGGTCCCATTATTTTAAGTGATGTTCTGGACCAAATAGAACTTAATTCTGATTTATTTTGGTAATTCTTGTATGTCTTTGTGTTTAAATATCATGATTATGCACCAAAGAAAAAATCTTTGGTTTTCTTCTATATTCTGCTCAAAATACTTTAAATAGGTTGTGTAAAATGGACTTTGTTTATCCACCTATGTCCATTTCAGACTTGTGATAAATAATTTTTTTTTTTTTCCTCCTAACAGTATCCTTACAGGATATCAACATGAAAAAAGCATTCAAGAGCTCAACAATTCAAGATCAGCAGGTGGTTTCGAAGAACAGCATTCCTAACCCGGTGGCTGATATTTATAATCAGAGTGACAAGCCACCACCTCTGAATATTCTTTCACCTTACAGGTACAGAAATATTCATTATTTATGTTCTTGTACTTTTCCCTTTATGTCCTATTTGTAGGCAGAGAATAATTATAGCAGAAGAGAAAAGCTGTATTGGTTAGAGATTTTTTTTGAGGAGTCTCCCCTGTTCATGGAAACAAAAATTGCTATTACCAAACTTAAAATTTTACGTTGTGCCTGGCAAAAATCGTCATCTTTCAGCGTAAGTGTTACATGGCAGCACAAGATAGGATAGCAAGGGCCACTGATTATGTGAAAAGAAAATGAATAGTATACTAAACTCCTTTCTTTGGTTCATTTATTGAAAAGTTGGTTTTGTTGCTTTTGCATTCCCCATATTTTCCTTCTTCCCTCCAACATACACGTGTACACACACAGTCTTTACATTTTCTCTTCCTGGTTACGTATTCCTGGTGAATTAAAGAGCAGCAAGCAGGACTTTGTTTCCTGTTTCCTTTATGTTCATTGTTGCTCATGAGTGAATATAACTTGTTTGTCTGTAGGATTGAGGACAATGTGTTTTTACTGTGTCCTTTCATTTTTGAGAGGTACTGGATTATGAGCTATCTGTGTAAAGCAGGCACTCATTCTGCAGTAAACTGTTTGAAATTTTTTTAGGAATGGCATAGCAGAGCGTTTGCAGTTGTTGTGGTTTAACCCCAGTCAGCAACCAAGTACCACACAGCTGCTCGCTCGACTCCCCCGGTGGGATGGGGAGGCGAATAGGAGGAAAAGACAAGACTCATGGGTTGAGATAAGAACAGCTTAATAATTGAAAATAAATGAAATAAAATAATGCCAATAACACCAATATTACTACTAATATTATATAATGAAATACTACCACTACTACTAATATGTAATGAAAATAATGGAAAAGAAAACAAATGATGCATCCACTGACCAGAGCCTGAGAGCCATCGAGCCAGCAGATCCAAACCAAGAGTGAGACCGACCCCCAGCCCACTCCCCCCAACTTATATACTAAGCCTGATGCCTTATAGCATGAAATGTCCTGTTGGTCAGTTTGGGTCAGTTCTCCTGGCTCTGTCCCCTCCCAGCTTCTTGTAGAGAAGAACTTGTGGTGTTGTTCTTGTACAGAAGCTGGGAACACAAGTGCAATATGAGAAACTGAACAGAAGTCATTGACTTGATATAAACATTGCTTAGCAACAACTAAAAACATTGGTATGTTGACAGTATTCTTCTCAGCACAAATCCAAAGCATAGTCTCATACTACATCCTGTGAAGAAAATTAACTCTATCCCAGCTAAAACTAGCACAGCAGTGTATTTCATTTTTAAGAGCTTTTACCTGGAAGGTAAAACTGTTAGATTTATAGCTGAAGGACATGTTTGTTTGTTTTTTTCTGCTGCTACAGACAGTGGTGCTGTTTCTTTATAAGCATCCAGTTAGTAAGAATTGTTATCGATCAACTGTTCTGCACAGCTATGTCCCAGTATTTATCTGGATGACAGTGTCAGTGACCTTTATTGTTACTCCAGTTTTATTAGGAATACTTTAGCAAAATTTACTTAAATTACATTTCTTGGTAAGTCTTTTACATCAGCTGAATTCAAGTAATTTGGTTTTGTCTTGGATAGAGCTTAAATGAACATGAGGTTGTAGTCTGACCAAAGCTGGAGGGGTGGGAGAGTGGCCCCCGGTACCCCCGTCAGTAAGTTAGATGTTTGCAGCGAGGAGATCTAGCACACAGGAATAAGGGGCTTATGGCCATGTGACCAGACAGTATACACTGCTCTCTGTACCCTGCTCCAGTGGCTGTAAGGCTTCCAGGTGCCAGATCTCCATTGCTCTTGATCTTGCTGGTAGAAATTAATGTTCAACTGCCTTACATCTTCCCAGAAAGAAATTAAGACCCACAGCCAAAAGGGACTTTGATCCCGATCTACCTTGCTAAACTGGTGTCCTTCACAGTCATATGCTGTTGGGACCATGCCAGCTTCTCTGCCATATTGACTCCTCCTGCACATCTTGCTTTCCAGGAGCTTAGGGTATTAGAAGATTCCCTATTTCCAGGCCGTGGGTTAAAATTAGGGTTTGATAGCGTATCTTTTTTTGTGGCTTCTAAGCCTGACTGTCCCACGCTTCTGCTGCCAGTTGGAGCTGGCAAGCCCAAATCAGCTCTGTCTCAAATCCTCCTAGGATTCAACTTTTCGGATGCCACCCTTCCCCAAGTTAGAGTGTCCCACTGGGAACAGCAACTGCCTTGTGCTTCCTGTCAAAAGGGTGAAGGTACTCAGACTTACCTTGTTCCTAAGCTCAGATCCTAAGACCCATTTGGTGTGACCAAAATTCTCCTTTTCCAGTTCTTTGAGACAGTTGCGTTCCGTTCTTATGCTCCCCTGTCCTCTGCACGTCCTCTTGGCAATGATCTTCCTGCAGCAGCAGTGCGTTCAATCCTGTGAGCCTGGTCAGCTCCTGCTGAGGTCTGATGAGGCATAGCCTGGGAGCATGCCTCCCAAAAAACTGTGGATTCTACTCCTTTCCCCTGAAATTCTTGGCACGAATCAAGCCGACTGTAAGCTGTAACTACCAAGAGTGTCATTGGCATGGTGTCATCCTGTAATGGAAGAAAGGTGAAGCAAGGATGATTGTGAGAGGTGAGTTTGGGTTTGAAAAAATACTAATTCATATTTCCTTAGCTTTTCTTCCACTCTATTTCCAGGGATGATAAGAAAGATGGATTGAAGTTCTATACTGATCCATCCTATTTTTTTGATCTTTGGAAAGAAAAAATGTTACAAGATACTGAAGATAAGCGAAAAGAAAAGAGGAGACAAAAGGTAAAAGCAAATATATAATAGCAAATGTATGTATTACAATTTTCTGTACAGTTGTCCAGGCATAAAAATTGCTAGGTTGTACTTAGTTTGTGTGCATGGAAAGACGTGGCTGTAGATTCGATTGGTTCAGTTTTTATAGCTCCTGCTGTCTATTTTAAGAAGTCGGCAAGTTGAATTTTAGGAGACACTAGTTTTTCTCCAAGATACTGTCTTTAATCCTTTGCCAGTATCTGCTTACTAGTACTCAGCAAGAGGGCTCTCTTGTGCTTTGGAGAAAGACACTGTGATTTAGCAGGGAGGAAAGGGTTTTGAATTATGGTTTCCTTTATTTTCATAGTTCTTTATCCAGCAGCATCAACTCCTGTAGCAAAACATGAGCTTATCCAGAAATATTTTATTGGGCTTCCTAGTGCCTCGATAGTAAATCTTCACTCTCCTACACTTGTAACAAGTTAGTAAGGTCATAACGCACAGAAAATTATTCTGCAGTTCAGCAACAAGAGAAGATTAATTTTAGGAGTAATATTCTTTGTTACCTCTAAGTTTAAAACCAACAAAAAAAGGGCTTTTCATAAAAAAGTGTCTTTCAGTCCTTCTGGAATATCTTCAGCAGTTTGATCTGAAAGTGTGTTTTGGTTTTGGAGAAAGAAATGAGTTGCTACTTCTGCAGCTTCTTTGTGGTCAGTTTTTTAATCAAATCTGAGGGCTTTAAGATGTTTGAAGGTAATTCTGGAAAAAAAAAAGTGAAGGAGGAAAGTTTGAAGCAATGACTGCCAATCTTATCTGGCAGAAGGCGCCCTTTTTGATAGGTTCAGAGAGAGATAAGAGATTTAAAATAAAAGGAATCCAAACAAGATGCACAGACTGCTCAGAGGAAATAGAAGGAAGCTACTTAGTTTTCACTACACATACGTGTGTGTATGGACACACATGTGTATATATCCTATATTAACATCTCTATACATGTGTATATATGAGCAGGTATCATAATATATCAGCATATATACATGTATTATACACTTGTATATACATCATGTCTAATACATGAATATACATGTGAATGTCTATGTGTATACATGTGAATGTCGATTTGTGTATACACATCATGTGTATAATACATGTGTGTGTATGTATGCTAATATGTATGGTACCTGCTTAGAAATCAAATTGTAGGGCATGACTGGGAAGCTTTACCATTCTGGTTTTGTAAAGTTCTGTTAATTCCTTGTTCCTGTTGCTAGACAGAACTTTCACTACAACATTTTTACCCAAAACACGAAGACTTGCTTTAATTAAACCTTTTAGAGAATTCACGTTTTTAAAAGTTGTGGAAGAAATAAATCCTGTCTTCCTGATAGGTGTATGAGTCAAAAATGGCTTGTTTTGACAGGTATCTCTGTACTGAAATATTAAATAGGGCTGAAAAAGCTGAATAAACATTTTTATTACAAGTTACTGTCTAATGCAAAGTAGTGGAAAATATGCACTTGGTTATTGTATATATATGTATATGCAAGGTTATAATCCAACTATATTCTGTTTGATAAGTCACAGAACTGATTAAAAGAGTAGAAATAATTAAAGCACCTTTCATTCTCTAGTTTAGGCTTTTTTTTAAATTTCATTCAGTATTTCTTTGTGAAAAATGTAGGGATAATTGCACCCTCTGGGTTTTTTCCTCCCACCTTTTTCCCCTTCAAATTTAGACTTTTTCCACAGAGAGAGGGATAAAAAGAAACTATCAACTACTTACTTTTTTCATTCTGATTTAATATTAAAAAGGAGGAAATACAAGCGCTTTTAAAAACAAACAAAAAAATCTGAATGTTGCTTGAAATTTTTTTTATACCTTCAGAGGTATTTTTACAAAACCAATTTATATATAAGCTTACTTCTAGACTATATTTTAGGCAACACGTCTCACTTATTTCCATCAGTGGTATATTACTTTGTTGATTGTCTTATTACAGTCTACAAATCAGGTAGTACAATATGGTCAATTCCAACCATGTAGGATTAGAGCCATACATCACAGAAATAATCCTTGATAAATTCTGCCTGAAGTGCTGTTTGATTTGGTAAAATATCCAACAAGACCAACTAAGAAGAAAGCAGCATAGATTTGAGTTTTCGTGGATAGGTGTCACTTTGTCAGGAAGAAATCTGGTTTTTGGCTTCCCAGGAGGTGGTGTGCAAATGATCTTTTTGTCATCTGGAACCTTTAGAGAGCTGGAGGGTTTGGGTGAGATGTCTCACAGGCACCGTTTGTTCCACAGGTTGCTTAACGGACTCGTTTTCTTTGTTCGTGTCCTTTTGATAGCAGCGACCAGGAATGGATCCAGAGCATCTTAGTAGCAATTTTGTGGCTGAAGTTGTATTTTGAATCTGCTAAGTGAGAATTCCTCGTGCAATTTGTACACTGCAGAAGCACAAGATACAAAAGTTGTTGAGAAGCTGTGCAGGTGAAATAGATGTGTGTTGTCTTAGCAATTTATAAAGCAGATATCCAACTGCGGTCCTACTCAGTTGACCACATATAGCTGGCTGTTTTAGCCTCAGTTTTTCAGGTGGTCAGTGAAGCCCCAGAGTACTCCTTGCCCCAGAGAATCAGTTTTTCAGTATTATTGTGGTGATTTGCCTTAAATGCTCGAGCTGCTGCAGCAGGAGGTTTGTGAGGAGTTTCATTTTCCTGCCTTCAGATATCATACTTGCTGCTTCTGTGTTCAGTTTAACTGAAGAAATTTAACACAGGCTTTCTCCAATTTGGCTCTGGCAGGTGAACTTTTTGTTAAAAAAAACCCTATTTGGAATTCTTTAGGTTTAAAATTTATGGTATAGTCTCTGGTTTTGGGGTGGTTTTTACTGTCAGAATGTCAGTAGATCAGTGCCTAAGGGCTCAGTGAAGCTAGTTCTGATGTTTGCATATATCAGTAATATTCTGAACCGAACGACCGTAGTAGGCCAGTTGTTCACTGTTGGTTAACCAAGGGAAAGTTGTTCTACTTTGCTCTTCATTGTTCTCCATTCTTGGGGGGATTAGTTATTTAAATAAAGAGAAAACTTGAAATTTGGAGAGCTTGTATTGCAAAAATCATTCTTCCTGATTTGTGATTGATAGGATTTTGTAAATTTGTGAAGTCAGGAAAATACTCCAGTCTCCCGCTTCCAGTTTTCTGAAGGTACTGCAGATACTTGCTGAAGCTACTGTGTGTTACTAGTCCTAATTCTCTGTTAGGTTGCTTGAAATATTAAGCTTGATATTTGCATCAAGAGTTAGCAAATGATTTTAACTTAACCCAGTTTGAGGGCTGTAATCTGTTTGTTGTGTTTGCTGAAATCACTTCCTGCCAACAGCTGAATGATGTTTCTGTTTTCTGGCTTAACCTACAGCATCTGCTTGTCTGCCACGGCTGCTATTACACTTGGTTAAAGGAAGTAACCTCTTAATGTTGCTTAATACCTGATCCAGTATAAACAAACTAAGCTTTGTGTTTATTTATACACGTGTGTATATTTACTTCATAAAACACCAAAGTGATCTCTTTAAAACCAAACTTTTAAATAGGTGATTATATGTAAGCAATCATGTAAGCTTGCCCGAGTGTACAGGGATTGTCTTCTGAGCAGCATCACACGTTGACCAAAAGGTAGATATTTACTTTATCTAGAAACTCACAAGAAATACTTAGTTCTGACCCTTAGAGGATGGAGTTACTGCTCTGTAAAAGAGAAAACTAAAGTGTTTTTTCATTTAACCAGAAGGCTTACTTGTACGTTCCTCTCAAATCTAGCATGATTCAGTAACCAAATCTTAATAAATGAACCAGGATAAAAGTGAAAAATTAAATTATGCAGCAATGAAGTGAAAAAGAGAGATGTAAAACATTTAACAAGCATCTATTAAACCATGGCGATTAGCAGAGGTTTATATGTTTAAAATAAGGCATGACTGAATCTGTCTCCCTTCGGCTCCAATTCCTGTATTGGAAGTGTTGATGTGAAGAAGTGGTATTAAAAAGAAAGTGAAGCCTTGCATAACCTGAATTCTAAAAAATTTGGGGAGGAAAATTATTTTATAGGAAGTAATTAAGACCCAAGGTGGTGATCGTTACTTAACATGAATCAGATCAAAAATCTTCTTATGGCAGGGGCCAGGAATAAGCAAGTGTTGTTGGAACATTTGGGTGTTGAACTTCAAAAAGACTTCTCTCTCTCTGTTATACTTGATGTTAGCAGGTGTGGATCAGCAGGTCCCTCATGCGGACATGCGTGAACAAGCAAGCAATCCAAAATAAGGGCAAGCAAGCCATTTGATAGACTTTTGTTAGTTGTATAATGCCAAATACATTATTTCAGAATTATTTACTCAGCGCTGTTTGACAGTTGGAGTGAAATACCAGTGTTCATTGGTGATGTATTTTTTTCTTTTTGGTAAGACTGGCTTTCCAACTGTTATCCCTTACTTTGAAGGCAGAGATTCCACAATAAAATGCTTTCCTATCAGCATTTTACCAAACTCTTTTCTAAATACAGTTGAGTATGTCTGCATTCTCAGAATATCAAAGTAGTTATTTCCTGATAAACTATTTTTCCAGCAGCCAAAAGCCTAATCCCAACTTATTAATAGGTAAAATATGTTTAAGCTATTTATGAATTAGGATTCTAAGATGTGGGCTGTAGAGCTGATTAAAAAAAATTGCAATGTCCTAATAAACGCTGAGGAAAGAGTAGCACATAAATACCCTTCTCAGTTTGGATTGAGCAAACTACTTGAGTTTTCTACTGAAGCACCAATATGGTCTTTATATTGACATTTATAGTCAGAAGTAGCTGAGGGCATTGCAGAGGTGTGAAAGCATTGAGTCCCAGATGCTCAGAGGGCTGGAGCCCCTCTGCTATGGGGACAGGCTGAGAGAGTTGGGCTTGTTCAGCCTGGAGAAGAGAAGGCTCCGGGGAGACCTTACAGCACCTTCCAGTGCCTGAAGGGGCTACAAGGAAGCTGGGGGGGACTTTTTACAAGGGCCTGTAGTGACAGGACGAGGGGTAATGGGTTTAAATTGAAAACGGGGAGACTGAAATTGGTCATAAGGAAAAAATTCTTCCCAGAGAGGGTGGTGAGGCACTGGAACAGGTTGCCCAGAGAAGCTGTGGATGCCCCATCCCTGGAAGTGTTCAAGGCCAGGCTGGATGAGGCTTTGAGCAACCTGGTCTAGTGGAGGGTGTCCCGGCCCATGGCAGGGGGGTGGGAACTAGATCGTCTTTAAGGTCCCTTCCAGCCCAAACGATTCTGTGATTTTGTGATCTATTAGGAGATCTTACTGATAGATAAACTGACATTGATTGGGCTTGAAATTACATAGAAAGATTTTAAAAACTTAATAGACTGATTTGTCAGTATTTATCAAGCTGTAATGTATTACTAGCCTGAATATTACTGCCCCATTGCAAAGAGGATTAGTGTCATTCGTTTTTGTATAACATAATGGGAAACAATGAGGGGGAAAAACTAGGAGGAATTTCAGTAGTGAATCAGATCTAAGAAGGAAGAGGAAGTTTAAAATAAAAAATCACTTTACATAGGCTATGAAATAGGTAAGTTTCTAATTTTTCCATGCTTCCCCCAGGGTCTCAGGGGATTGTGACCCTAACGAATAACCAAAATAAACCTGAGTATATTTAAGATATTCTCATAAGATTGATTTGCAGGAGAAGGAAATTAGAGGTGCTTCAGGACCATCTAAATAAATGACATACCATGTCAGAAGAAGTTAAAACTTTCTGGCTTTTAAAACCAGTCACATTTCTGTACTGGGGGAACAACAGTAGGTCAGTATCACACCAGCATGTGTGCCCTACAGAAGAAGGGCAAAGCAGCAGTCTTACTCCCGATGAGGTTCATAGCATAAGGAGATGCCCTCATTTTCAGTGCAGAAAAATTTTATGAAGACTTGGCTTCACCTGTAAATCTGGACTTATTTTCATGCACTCTAACTGCATTTTAACCAGCTTTTTTCCTTTCCTTTTTTTTTTTCTCTCTCTTTGCATGCTTTATTTCTTTTGTTTGAATATTAGGAGCAAAAGCGTATAGATGGCACCACCCGTGAGGTGAAAAAGGTTAGAAAAGCCAGGAACAGACGCCAGGAGTGGAATATGATGGCATATGACAAAGAGCTTAGACCTGACAACAGGTTGTCTCAAAGTGTGTACCATGGAGCATCTTCCGAGGGATCACTGTCCCCAGATACTAGGTCTGTTTACAGCAAAGCTGTTTGTTGTACCGCAGTTGTATGTTCAGAGATACGGAGTAGAATTAGGTGTTTTTACAGGTCGGGAGTAGTTAGAATAGACAAAACGTACAATGCATGTTTTCGAGTTCTTAAAATGATTTTAAAGCATAAATAACGTAATAAATCCTGTAATTCTCGTTTTTTCCTCCTCGCCTTCAGATGAGCCTTTTGTCGTCGTAATGCACTGTAGTGAAATAAGTGTTTGCTGCATGCTTTATATTGGGTCTTGAGTAGTTGGGGTTACAAAAGCATTTAAGTCTGCCTCTACTAGATACTGTCAGTACCTCTTCCTTCGTGTTGAATTCTCATCTGTTATGCTGCTGATAGCTTCAGTATATTTTTCTGTGACCTACTCAATTGAGCGCACACAGAATGATTTAATGGGGGAATAGTTGAGCTTTATCGATGCTACGTTTGTTTAAAAAGCAAGCTACAAAACCGGATGCAGCATTATTGCTTGAAATAGCAGGAATCTGTGCTTCGAGAGAGACAGCAGTATTCATCTCCATTGACCGAGACTCCCTTTGGGCTCAGCCAGAGTTACCTGCTGGTGTGCACGGAAGTTGGAGGTGTTTTGTCACTAAGCTGGTCTCTCCAAAGGGTTTTCCCACATTTATGTCCTCTGTCTGTTCTGGTTAATTGCTAGCAGTAATGTTAGGAACAAATGGAATCTACTGGAAAACGTGTGTGACAGCGTAGTGTTTAAACCGTTGAGGAAGCAGCCACCACTGCAGAAGTGTGGACTGACACCTCTAGTGTGCCCAAGTCAGTTTAAAAAAAAAAAATTCGGCTCAGAACTTTATATATGTAATGTTTTGGTCTTTGTGAAGAGTAATCCTCTTGTAATTGAAACAAATTTAAAGAAAATTGCTACTGCTGTTTCCATAATATATTCAGTCTCCGTCCTGTCTGAAATCCTTTAATCACCAATTCTTTTTCAGTTTTAATGCAAAACGTTCTCTCCTGTTTGTCATCTGTGATATTTCATTGCCTGTGCTTTCCGTAGGTTGATCTGGTAAATGACATTAGTGTTCAGATGTCAAAAGTGCAAGATGTAGATTCTTTTTCATCATGGGTTCTGTTTTTTCCCACATTTTTGAGTCTTTTTTTTCTACCTTAACACCTTGCTTCCAGGATTCCCGAGCTTGTTCCAGGATTCCTGAGATTTGTTTCTATCTCCCAGCAATGGCATGTGTTTGACGGTTTGCAGATATCCATAATATTTGCCATCTGTAGGATTTTTTTAGGCAGAAATTGTAGGATGCATCGTTATGTTGGACATAGATATCGTGGTATCGCAGGTATCCATCCCCTATAAGCCTTTCAAATTTTGTAACGTATGGAGAACTTTAAATTTCAATGACTCAAATATCAGTGATTGAATCCTGAAATCTGTGTTTTACATGCATGAAGAGTTAATTTTGTGAGTGGTTGTGAGGTGGAGAGAAGGTTTTCTATTTTTCTTTTATCTTGGGATAGTCTTAGCTGTAGGAAATAAGCTATAAAAAAATCCCATACATACAGAAATAAGTACTGATTCCAGACATTTTTAAGCTGACAGTTACTGCATGAGCAGTGCTTTATAGATAAGGTCTCAAAGAAGTGTATTTGGCTCTATTGTGATTCTTTTTTAATGCTAAATTTAAAAAGAAAGCTCATGTTTCTTCTCACTTGCTAATTGTAAGACTTATGCATTAAACATTGACATCCAAGCATCCAGACTGTGGCCGCTGACAATGTATTTGTTATACTTATTGTACCTTAGAGAGAGAAACACAAGCTGAATCCAAACAGGAACCAGCAAATTAATGTGAGAAAAGTAAGAACAAGAAAAGAAGAGTGGGAAAGAAGGAAAATGGGCATTGAGTTCATGAGTGACGCAAAGAAAATGGAACAGGCAGGAAGCATGAAAGAGGACAAAATGCCCAAAGGGTTTGTCATTTTGTTTTACTCAAAGCCCTGGCTTTTTGTTGCTTACCTTGCTTCCAGTCTTACAGCTAAGTGCATCGGTTTACTGTGTTCACTAAAAGCCAGGCTGCACGATTGCTCAGTACTAAAACAACTGCTGGCAGTAATGGGATGAAGAGATCCTTTTGCTCCCTCTCTTGGGCTTATTTGACAGAGCATCCTACACTTTGTATCTTTATGAACTCTCTGCTCAACTAATATTTACATTTCCCAGTCTCTCTAAGCCTTTCCAGCAATATTCGTTGTGCAAACAAAATAAAAAGCATTTTCTAACTTTGGAAATCGGTTTTCTCTGCTTTGACGTAATATGTTCTCCTACACAATTGTGACTGCTTGCAGTATTGCTTTCCTTTTCCTGCTGCCACTGTTAACTTAAGGCAGGCCTGATAAGTCCTATCATTTCAAACAATGGACTGTCAAAATCATTGACAAAACCTCTCTTTGTGGCTGCTAAAGAACTCTTAAACCTGGAGGAAGCTCTAAATTTTTTTGCCTTTTAAAAGGTCTGCGTTACAGGAGGGCATTCTGCATGCAGCTAGTATGCTGGAATACTGAAAACATTAAATTTCAGTCCCTTAATGCTGACTTGTCAGACTAATTTATTTTCAAGGCGTGTTAAGCTGAACCATGATTTTCTGTTGCGTTTGTGCTTTCAGTGGACTCACAAAGGAATGGTGCTTGGTAATCAGGGAGGCCTCTTGCAAGAAAAATAATTCTGATTGCATTCTTCTAGCTTTTCTTGTGAGCTGTTTAGATAATACCCTGTTACACTCACATAATCTGTTCTTCTGCATCCATTTACTTTAATTTTAGGTCCCATGCATCTGATGTTACAGATTATTCTTATCCTGCTACTCCGAATCATTCCCTCCATCAGCAGATAGCAATGCCTTCATATGGAACAGGAGATGGTCCACAGTACATGGCAGCATCTCAAAGCCATGAGCATGAATACAGACCACCTTCCACCACTGTACGACATGCTACTTTAAACAGACCTCAGCAACCACCTCCACCTCCACCCCAGCCTTCAGATGGCCAACATAGCTCAGTACCTGTGGTACCAGCAGAATATGGGTAAAACTCCTGATTTATTCCACTGGACTCTTGACAAAACGAGAGGGATGAGTGTGTTTCATAACCATCATATAATATATAATGTATATGCACAAAAAGACACCAAATATATTGGTTATCTCCCTAGGGAGCCAGGAAAAAAAGTGGTAGAATTTCTATGTATGAACTGAGGTGAGGAAATAGTCAAAACAGAAATAATGAACTGCGTACTGAATGTGGAGAAATCAATATGCTTGTAAAGTATTAAGGGTTCCTAATCTAATATTTAAAAGGGGATCATTTTCCTTTAATGTGGAAAATAGTTACAGCATAATTCAGATAACATCCTAAACTTCAGGAAACATGCAGAAAAAGTATTGCTGAATGTCATTACCGTGGCGGTCTGCAGTGCATCCCTGAAATGACTTGTTAAAGGCGCTTATGGCAGAATTGGAAGGGATCTCCACAGACACAGAATTAAGTTCCCTACTGCCACAGACCCCTCCGTAATTCAAGATAGGAATTTATCAAACTCCTGTGCAGATATTTTGCCTGAATGCCTTCTGGAGGAAGGCTTGCTCCAGAGCACTGGCTCTCCAATAGGAAGAAAACATCCGTTTTCTAACCAGTCTGTGCCTGTTTGTTCTTTTGCTTAAACAGCTTACATTTTCAAGTAGTAACCCCAGAAAAGTTGTAAACATTCTTGCCTGTGTTGCTCTAAACTAAACAGGCCAAGGTTTTTCAGCCTCACTTGTTGCATCCTGGGATAGCATTTGCCCATTTCATGCCTGTATCATGCTGCAGATGAGTCAGTTATGCCATAGTTGACTGCTCCAACCCACATTTTCTCTGTTATATCCAGTTTATAACAGGAATACTTGTGCTTAATCCCCAGGTACATGACTGCTGTCAGTGTATCAGTTGTTATACATTGACATGAATCACTGCATGTCATTAGTGACTTCCCTTCAACTCCTGTCTCCCATATCTAGTTCTTTACTACTTCATAACTCTTAATCCCACCCCTTTTTTTTTGTCTTAAGAATTCTTTTAATGACATTCTAACAAAGCAGTTAGCTCTCCCCTGTTCCTCCTCTTTAAAGAATCAATCAAATTTAATTTTGATTTAATTTGATTTAATGAAATAATAAACTTGAGTAAAGCAGCACATGAGATGCATGATATACACCTCTGGGTACATCTTTCCATTCATACTTTCCATTGTCCTCCATGCCTATGTCTTTTATTATCTCAGTATTTGTTCTAACACTTGGTCTGTGGAAGTGATACGCATAGTCTGCAGTTTCCTTGGTCCCTGCTTCGTCATAGGCATTGTACTCGGTACTCTCATGGAGTAGATGCTTAGTAACAAACCAAGCTTTAACTGGGTAGGAGTATTAAGATAAAAATCTCATTTTGTGGAGTGCTGAAAGGACACTGCCTCTACCTTCATCTGCCTTATCTCAGTGTATCATCAACATTTGACAATTCGTATGTTTATAATCACTTGCATATTTAACTCACCAGTTTCAATTCCGTTTGATTTTTGTTTTAGCTGAGGTTGGATGAGAACAGTTTAAGGGATGATGATTCTCTAAGTCCTAACTTTCAGTGCTTTACATCTTTTTGTTCTGTTTTATACAGGATGCTTCCAGCTCAGATGGTGGATTATTACAATCCTACAGGTCCTCCCCCTCCTCCCCCTCCCCCTGTGATACCTTCAGCACAAACTGCGTTTGTTAGTCCCCTTCAGCTTCCCGTGCCACCTTCCCATTCTGGACTGGTGACTGGCTCTACGTATGCCGCTGCTCATCCTTCTCCTTCTAGTGCGCTTGTTGTCACTGCACCTCCTCCTCCCGGCCCACCTCCCCCTCCTCCTGGCCCTCCTGCTACAGGTTCATCCCTCTCTTCCTCCCCAATGCATGTTCCCCCCGCCATGGAGGCAAAACGTCACGAGCCTGCGCAGCCGCCAATAAGTGATGCGCGCAGCGACCTTCTTGCTGCCATTCGAATGGGTAAGTGGATGCTGACTTTTACCTATTTTTTCTTTTCTTTTCACTAAAAGCCCTGTGTTTTCAAGTGATCCGAGATCATGGCTTCTGTTCCCAGCTGGGCAGAATGTCATTAAGAGACTCGTTAACCCTCGTTACCACACACCTATTCTCACATGCGTCAGCCCTGACTTTGGATCTGTTTCTGAAGCCTAAATATTCCGAGGTGTACAGCTTTGTTAAATATGTTTGTGTGTGTGTGCACATAACGAGATGAAAACAGGGCTCGTGTTCCTTACGTAAAGTAGCCAGCAGCAGTACATGGATGCTCGGTTCTGTTCAGAACCGTGTTTCCCAACAGCAGCCTCAGCCCGCTGATTTTTAACCACTGGCTAATGGCTGTTCCTGACTTTGCTCACACTACGGAGCTGCAGGCCTAATGGTATTTCCAAAGCCAAGTGTGAAACGTTTCATCTTCAGCTCAAAAGGATCCGTACAGTCTGGGATATGTAGTTTTAATATGTTGCTGGCAATCTTAGAAGTTGAGAAGCATTCATTCTCTGAGAATGGACTCCAATCTGCCTTTTTCCTGCCTTCCTTGCTCAGGGAGGCTCTCTGACTCAGTGGTTTCTTTTTCCTTCTTACTGGATATATTGTTAGAATACAAAACTCACCAGTAACAGCATGAAATTCTAAAATCTTTTGTGCAGTGAACTTTGAGAGTAATTGTCTCTACAGGAATCCAGCTGAAAAAGGTGCAGGAGCAACGTGAGCAAGAAGCAAAGCGAGAGCCTGTTGGAAATGATGTGGCAACCATCCTTTCAAGACGCATTGCCGTGGAATACAGTGATTCCGATGATGATTCTGAGTTTGATGAGAACGATTGGTCGGATTAAACCTGACCCTGAGCCCAGCGGCGAGTTCCCGAAATACTTGGCTTCAGCGATTTGCTTTCTTAGCGAGATGTAAAGCAGGACGTTGCCGTGTATTCAGGCATCCAAGTGCTGAAACTGAATGGGTGTTACTCAGAATGCTGTAGCTTAGCAACTCCGGTAATAACGACGTGATTATGCTTATGCAGATCAGAAACTTGTCTTACTTTCAGTATTTACCGCGTAATACTTAAGTGCCACTAAATGTAGCAAATCATGTGCTGCGTGCAAAAGATGCTGCAGTTGTTGCACTGTTACAGAACCAGCATTTTCTTTTACTCTCCTGATCTTGAAGGGATAAAATATATTTTTTTTGACTTTACATCTTATTCTTTTAATTACGTAAGCGACTTAGGTACTTGTGAATTGGTCTGGTTGTTAGTCTTTGAGGGCAGTTAACTATAGGGCTGAGTCAAGTGTTGAGTTCCCTAAGTATGACTTTTAGCTTTTTTATTAGTTACTAATTATGCCCACTTTTAGTCTATTTTTAACCACTTCTAGGCTTAGGGTTTTTTTTTTGCGTACAGAATTGATTTTATATGATTTTTCTTATTTTAAAAATGTAGCAGATGATGAAACTTATTCTTTGAAGAGTGAATCCACATGAACCCAAGTTGATATTTTGTGCGCAGAGTGGATGAGCTTGTAGCTGTCCCAGCTCTAGGTTGCTGGCCGCTTGGCAGGTGGGGTGCTGGGGGCTCTCAGATGCGCGTCCACCTTAAAAATGAAAGTTGAAATACCTGTAGAGCTTTTCAGTTTCCAGATACAGATCAACTAGATGCAAAGACGTCAGGATAGACCTGATTGAAGCCGTATGGCTATTGCAGTGTAGAACTGTTACTCTGTTATTACTGGAGGTTGGAACAGTCCAGATCTAGCAATCAGATACATTTCACAAGTCTTAAACTTTGGTCTTTAAGCCTCTAGGTATAAATGTTTAAGTTTTGTTGTTGTTTATTTGTACATGTCTAGTCATGACGGATCGTTTTCTGTTTCCTGTAGCACGTTTACTCAAAACTACTCTTACTTGGAATGTATTTCTTTCCCAGTGCATCCCATTGATAAAACATTGGCAGTTAAAGCAGTTTTAATGGCTGTTTAGGTACTATGCCATATATATACACTTGTTTTCTGCTTCCCTAGGAACAGTTGCTGCCATACAGTCTGCTTTGGCTGTCTCTGTTTTCCTTCAAAAATAATTCCTTTTCTCTTTTGCAGTACAGTATTAAAATGTCTTAGTTTTGTTTTTTCTCTCTTCTGGACTGAAAGTCAGGCTGCTGCTTTGCCTAATGAGGCTTTTAAAAATGTATTTATAGCAGGGGCAGACTTCTTTCCTTACCAGGTGACAGTTTTAATCTTTGTAATTGAAGTCTGTAATTCCAGGTCTAACATTTGGTAAAGCTCCTTTGTTTTGTGAGGCCCTGTCCTTGCTAATAATAAAAAAAGTATGTAAAATAGAAAGGAAAATGGAAGATGATTATCTAACCTGTGTTTACACAATTAGCAGTTTTAGTCCTGAGGATGTAACAGTCTAACACGATGTCTGCATGCAAACTCTTGGCTGCTGTGTTGCTGTTGAACCCGCGTACGACTTTTCAATCCGTGGCGGCTGGCTTTCTGGTAGGGTGGTACCATGCTGCCTCGACCTTGGCGTGAAAATACATCCCCCAAAGTAGGGCCAGTCTCTGCGTAGCGGTGAGCAGCGGCAGCTCGGGGCGGGGGCGTTGGTGGCAGCTGAAGGTACTCACCTCCGCTTCGGCTGGAGCTGGCTCAGTTGTAGCTTTAAAATACAGAGCTGATGTCTGCTACACTCCCAGGTCTGTGCGTCCACCACGGTGGACAGAAGGTGGACCGTAGCCGGATGGTGGATGGCATCGCTGTACGGGAGAGGGCTTGTTCCGCTCGTCGCGGTGGCTTGCAGAAGGATTCTGTGGACGGGGAGGCTGAAAGCGCGGCGGGGACTGCAGTCTTGCGTCCCGGTATAGGTGGGGGGCGTACTCTCGGTGTTCTTTTAATACCTGCTGAAGCGAAAGAGCTCAGCAGACAATTCTTTCCTAATCTACTGAAATTTGCTATCAAGAAGATATATTTTACGAGCACGGAAGTCGTGTGGGTCTGAAATTTTGTAATTTGTGTTAAATAATAAGCATTAAACAAGCAATCAGTTGTGACCAGTCAAGATAGTGTAGATTTTTCAGTCATAGTAGCCAACCTGTTTTTCTGAACCTGCAATGTTGTCATTTTTCTTTTGGTATTTTTATTAATAAAACATGAATTGAATTTAGTGATGTAAACTAACATTATTCTTGGCTGGTTTTATCAGTTTTATCATCCTTTGGATTGTGAATAAGTAACGAATATGAATAAAACCTCACTTTTAAGCCTGTCTTTCTTTCCTTAGATTAGTAAGATTTTGTTATTCATCTTTATCCCCTATGGATAAATAGGGGAAATGAAAATTTAAGGCTTCCAAATGATACCTCAGGAACCACAGTTTTATTGGGATGGAGGCTGGAGTCTACAAAACCAGTCTCCTTTAAGGTTCTGTTCTTCCTCCTGACATGCATACTTCTTTGTTCTTTTACACCCTTGATTCAAGCTCCAAGTTTAAGTTCGTGGCTAGTGTGAGCAGGTATTAATTTCCCTACAGGTAGCTTTTATTTTTTTCAGTGAAACGTGTTAAACAGCAGCTTTGCTTCCAGAAAGAACAGGGCAGAATGTGTGAGTTGTATGAGCTAGCCTCCTTCTCCACTTTTTTTAATAAGAAAGTCTTTTTAGGCTAGTGCCACCAAACACAATATTGTGCAAGAGCAGTATCTGAAAATTCCAGTCCCTCTGGCGCTTGGCTTTTACATCACTGAAATTTTCTCTTTGATTTGAACTTAATTCAGGTGTTTTAGAGCAAAGACACTAATTCCGCATAGAAACTGAATATATGAGCTTGCCGTTTTGGTTGAAAGGCTTAATAAAGCATTTGTAGCTGCTCATCTATCAGTTGGGGTTGGAGTTAGTGCTGCTACAGCTTCTGTGGTTGTCTTCTGAATGTTAAAAAGGGCTTCCATGTGACTACACTGATGCCAGTTGGATTTTTAGATGCTTAATTTCTCTGTACTAGGGTGAACTGCATGAGGAAGAAAATTGCTTGTCGTGAGAGAGGTGCATGCCGTTCGGAACAAGCTCAAAACTGAGCTTGTTTGTGGTATGCAGATGGAGCTGGAAGAAGGGAAATGACTCCTTGGGAAATTGGTTCCTGTGATGTATTTTGCAGGTACGTTATCTTTCATGTTTTAATAATGAAGAGATGTTCCCTTCCACGTGAAACCACACACCTAAGGATACAGAAAATGTGTAATTTCTAGAACTGTTTAAGATCTCGCTGTAAACTGAACGGAGCATAAAGCTGATGATAATGAAAGTTGCGTTAGAATCTTGTGGCTGGAAGCTGAAGTTGCACGAATTCAGGCTTGAGCTGAGGCACAATTTCCGAGCAGCGGAACAAAATAAATACTAGAACAGCTTATCTAAAGATGGCTTTGACAGTGATTGTTGTGGGAATTTCTTTAGGTGACATTACTTTTTTTTTAAATTTGATGAAAAAAAAAAAAAAACAGAACTCCAACCTCCAAAGTCTGCTTTGGGGAAAGGTTCTTGCCCTGCGGGGGCAGGCAGCCTGAGTTGTTAATTCTGAGTCTGTTTGAGGTGTTCCTTATAGCACAAAGAAGTACAAGGGTCGTCAGCATCTTGAAGCAGCTGTGTATTCGGGTACTTGAGCATCCTCAGTGTGCTCAGTGATAGACGGGGTGAAAACAAGTTATGAGCCCTGCTAGAATCATGGAATCATGATTGGATTGAGGTTGGAAAAGACCTTTAAGATCATCAAGTCCAACCATTAGCCCAAAACTGCCAAGCCCACCACTAAACCGTGTCCTGAGGCACCACATCTGCGT
Organism: Eurypyga helias; assembly: GCF_000690775.1. Lineage (NCBI taxonomy): Eukaryota > Metazoa > Chordata > Aves > Eurypygiformes > Eurypygidae > Eurypyga > Eurypyga helias. Next base: position 25,200 of record NW_010268994.1, read on the forward strand.
GTCTTGTAACTACCTCCAGGGATGGTGACTCAACCACTGCCTCCAGGCCCTGGTGTCTGGCAT
>NW_010268994.1:25280-30923 GCF_000690775.1 Eurypyga helias
AACACGGAAAAAATGCCTTTTAAGTACAAACCAGGAAGAATTTCATATTTTGCTTTCTCTACTAACAGAGGCAAAGAATGGGGTTTTCTTGTGTGCTGTTGAATAGCTGTAGGTTCCTCTGGAGAAACGTGCTCTCCGCGGGTGACAGAGGTGTACGCTCCCACGTGTGGAAGGCAGTCTCATACATTTGTGCTGGACTGAGCTTTTTTTTTCAGCTGTATAAGGAAACAATTAGCCCTTAGAAGACTCTTAACTAAATGTAGTAGTCTCTTTGGAGGTTAATTCTTAGTGCTGCAGGTAAATAGAGGAGTTCTTATCTGATTAGCCAGAGCAAGGGAGTACTTGTGTGCTTTTCTCTTGGCGGGAGGTGACACGAAGAGTGCTTTGGGGATTAGAGCTGAGGGCAACTGCTCCTGAGATGCCTCGACAGCCTGTCTGAGATGTGTCGCCTTTCCGACTCACTTGGCATTTTCAGCCGCTGACGTGCTGTCGTACCACGTGAAGACTATCTGCCCCCTTGAGCACCTGCTCATGTGGTCAGCACAGAGTCGGTTAAAGGAATCTGTCGTCTCTCTGAGAGGATCCCTAAACAGGAGTCCTACCAACTACACTGAAGGAGATGGCAGAAATCATCTGGTTGTCTTGAAAATCAGGTTGATGCATTCCTTATTCACTTTTCTGACTTATCCTGCTGTTAATGTTCAATTTCTCTAGCGAATTTAACTTCCTAGTCCGTTATCGCTTACTTTTCTGACTTGCCAAATGGCCTGTGCCTGTTGTTTGTCACTGGTTATAAACTGAACGCCATCCCTGCTGTTGTAAAAATGCATCTGCGTGCGTCAAGTCAGTAGCCCAACACTGATTTTCACCTGAATTTTCACCTCTTGAGTCTCTTCCTTCTGTTTTTTAATAGGTAGTTTGCATGTTACCAGCCAAGGATGGTTCCATTGGCTGTGTCAGCAGGACTTTTTTGGTTGGTTGGCCGTGGTTTCTTTCCCTTCAGTAGATCCTTGTTCTGTGACTGTGCTGGTAGTGGTGGAGGTTACAAGGGGTGCTGCTTCCTGGTATGGGGCCTTTCTCCATGGGGGATGATGGTAGAATCACAGAACGGTTGGGGCTGGAAGGGACCTTAAAGACCATCTGGTTCCACCCCCCCGGCCATGGGCAGGGACACCTTCCACTAGACCAGGTTGCTCAAAGCCTCATCCAGCCTGGCCTTGAACACTTCCAGGGATGGGGCATCCACAGCTTCTCTGGGCAAGCTGTGCCAGTGCCTCACCACCCTCTACGGGAAGAACTTCTTCCTGATATCTAATCTAAACCTCCCTGTTTTCTGTTTTCTTATTTCTGTGTTTGAGGAAGAAGGATTTCTATCTTGGTTCACAGCCCCAGTGACTACCACAGTAACCCTTTCTAGACTGAAAGCTTCCTCATGAACTTACTTCGTGTGATCTCTGTTTACAGCATGTTTTCCTTTAACAAAGGTTTAGAAGTTTTGCTTACCACAGTTAAACGAACTTTTTGAGTTGCTGTGAAGGTCTTATGTAGGTTCATCAAAATGTTTAATCTGCTCGTGACTAGAGGACATCAAGGTGCGTAACACATGCAGCGCTCTTCCAGTGTGTACCTTGAAATACTGACCTACACCCAGATCTTGGCTATTTACACATGTCACTGCTTCCGAGGGATGTGGGGAGCTTACTTCAAAATATATGGATTCTGCTGGCTTGTTGGTTCTCCCAGTAACCAGTCACTGATTTGCTGCAACTCTTAAAAAACACAGTTAGGACATTTCATCAATCTTCTAAGGAAGATAGAAGTGCCGCCTTGTACCCAACTGACTTCCTTCTGACAAATTCTCACCTGAAAAAACCCTAGCTACCTCGTTTTTGTTCATCCTCTGTATTCTCTTCAAACCCCCCAGTGACTGTCAAGTCACCACTTTGCTTTTTAAATGTTTTAAAAGCCATTTTCATTCTTTAGGTTGACATAGTTTGTCTAGGAAACAGAATTTAGGTCTACCAGAGGCTTTAGGATGCTCCATCCCTCTCATGTGGTGCCCTTCCTGACCTATATTCCTTGCTCTTGTTTCTAGAATTTACATGAATTATTGATACGGCGTGATGGATTTACTTTGTACTCTGCCGAAAGAGATAATAAATCCTCATTTGAGGGATTTCCAAACCTAGTTAAAATATACCAAAATGTGAGGCAGCTGCTCACAAGGAGAATTATTTGAGATAAGAGACACACAGTTATTTGTCCAGCTGTTGTGTTGCCTCTTGCTGTGTCACCAGGGAAAGAACACCGAGGTACGGGATGCCTCGCTTAAATGGGAGAGTAACACCGCAGATCTGTGGCGTTCTTCTCCCTCTTAAATGGGAGGAAGGAAAACAGATTTATTTTTTTTAGGACTGAGATGGGGAAGAAGACAAAGGCCAGGATTTTTCCTGTGCTAAAAAATAGGAGAAGATATTTCGGTGAATAATTTTTGACACTTCTCTTTGTCTGTGTTTTATGTTATCTCCGTACCGAAACACCCTCTGAATGGTGAGGCGAAGTTTTAACCTTCTCCCTGAAGATCATCTTATCTATTTTATTCTCTTTGCTCTATCAGTCACAGTATGTAATGACCTTTCTCTTCGATTCCGCCATCTGCCTGCTTCAGCTTTTATTTCCCTCACTGATCAGATGAGACCTAAAAACGGCACTGGCAGGGCAGGTAAATAGGCTTACGTTGATATTTAAATAGGTCTCCTTTTAAAATTCATGAATACAAGAATTATGAAAAGGAGTCTAGTGAACTGGGAATGTTTTCTGCTCAGAAAGCAAAGCATGGATGTTGGGGGTGGTGGGATACTTAAGGAAGTGCGTGGGTAAAGCGTAATTCTGAAGTGCAGCTCTACTGTGAGGCTTGCAGGTGCGAGCTCTGCACAATTGTGATGGTATATGCGCACACACACATCTACGTGTGTGGATGTGGTGCTGGGGGTCATGGTTGGGTGGCCCTCGGCATTGTTAGGTTAACGGTTGGACTTGGATCTTAACGGTGTTCTGTGATTCTAGTGAACTGCCTGCTGGAGGTATTGCTTCTCTCTGGGTTCTGGGCAGCACCGTTCATTCTCACCCGTCTGTTCAAATACCAGCAGGGATCCCAGAGCTGTAGAAAGGACGTAGAAAAATGTGTCGGCTCAGGAAGCGTAGGTGGAGTGAAATGGAGTGGTGGTGGGATGGAAGGGGCAAGGTTTCCTTGTGCGAACATCGGTGGGCTTGGCAGGACAGAATGGAAGTTGTCGGAGGCCCTGTTAATTTGTTAGCACAGAAGCTAAAGCAAATAACCTAGAACCTGAAAGTTCCAGGTATTTAGACACGTGACATTGGGGACTGTCTCACCTCCTCAGACTCAGTTCCTCCATTTTTCTGTTTGGTGCTCAGACCAGAGAGACAAGGAGAGTCCCTGATAACATTCCTTTCCTTCCACTGGAATTGCCATGTGAGTTACGGGTGACAAGTCTTCTACTAGGAATAAGCAAAACTGCAGCCTGAACAGCCAGGATGTCACCTAGGAGGTCAGACCATCTCCATGGTACTCAGAAGTGGACATCAGAGGGGGCAGGTCCAAGCCAGAGAGCAGTGGGTGCTGCTCAGCACTAGCCAGGTTTCAGGAGTTCCACCTCACGCGAAATGATGCCGGTGGCTGCAGGGAGAATGGATCTGCCCCATCCCTGGAAGTGTTCAAGGCCAGGCTGGATGAGATTTTGAGCAACCTGGTCTAGTGGAAGGTGTCCCTGCCCATGGCAGGGGGGTTGGAACTAGATGGTCTTTAAGGTCCCTTCCAACCCAAACCATTCTGTGATTCTATGATTTTATGCTTATTTGCATCTGGGAGGAATTGAACTCAGGTGCTACATTGAGACAGGAATTAAAGCACGGTGTGTGGGAACAAGCAGGTGGAGTTGGTTCAAAAGTGCCTCTGATCCAAACTACAATACAGGTACAGGGAATGCCTGAAAGGTGGCTGCGATCCGCGCGTGCCTGCCAAGTACCCTTCCCTCCGCGCTGTCGCTTCTGTCTGCTACCGTCGTCATCCTTCAGCGCCGCGTATTGCTCTGCCTGGGAGAGGCAAACACCCGTATCCTTGAGGCGCTGAATGTCTGGTGAAGTGTCTTGGCAGTTGGTGGAGGAGCGCTGCTAACGAGGGAGCGTTTCCGAAAGCACCGTAGCGCGGCGCGTCTCCTACGCCGCGTGTGTAGCAGCCCAAACACGTGCCTGCTCTGGGGCTCGTCTGAGCAAGTGAGCCGAGGAGGATTAACTAGATATAGTGGAAAAAAACATCTATCAGCTGGCGGTTGCGCTGCAGTATTTGATTAAAATACAAGGCTAGATAGCCTCGGTAAGCATGGAAATGTTTGGATGTGTTTATTCATCACTCAGTAGTTCCCCAGCCGTGAGAGGAGCGAGGCATTTATCTCCTACGGGGCTGCAGCAGTGCCAGGGGAGCTGCAGGAGGATGTTCACCATGTTCGAGCCTGCTTATTATCTAGAAAAACTAAGAATTCAAGGTTCCTTCAATTCTTGGTTTGACCTTACTAAAACTGTAGCTTGACTGAGAAGGGACGCGTGAGGGGAGGATGGAGCTATATGCGGCTTCTGTCTTCTTGTGCCCGAAGCCTTAACATCCTGCAGCAGGAGAATGAGGTGCTGCTGTGAGATTTCTGTCCCCTGCAAACATGCCAGGGAAGAGGGACCGTGTTTCTGTAGAAAGATGCTGACCTCCAGTGGGCAAATGGGGCAATCGTTCGAGTTTATCCTAATGAAAATGCAGCTGTAGAACCCAGACGGACGATGAGCAAGTGGAAGACACGGAGGTTGATGCCCTTCACTTCCCCAACTCCAAATGCCTTTATTTTTCTGTTACAACCTCAGAGCGAATATTCCTGCCTAACTTGGTGATATTTCAGTGTCTTTAAGACTGCTGATCGCCTCGATAAAATGAGGTCTTTTCCACACCTTTCCCCTCAGGAACGTGTTTTCCACGTGGCACTGCCCCACACAGACAAGCGTTCTGAAATAAGAGAAACCCGGCTACTGGGGCATGATCTGCCGTCAGCTCTGCTCTGCTCTGCTAGCGCTGGGAGGATAGAGACCCTGGGAACCAACCTCCGTGGAAGATCTCAACTGTTCGCTCCTCTCTCGGACGAGTGGCGCTGTGGTAAAAGCACAGGCCTTGGTGCGCGGGCGGCTGGAGCCTGAGGGTCCCCCAGGCCTTGACGCAGTTGGAACAAGGCAGGGACGGGCTGAAATGTAAAACTGACGGGAAGCTGAAAGCCCCGAAGCGACAAGAAACGGCAGCTGAGGAAGTGAGTTCCCGCAGGCCCTCTGAGCCTGTCCCAGGTGTGAGGGTGTGCGACTGGGCACAAGTGAAGAGGGGGCCTGGTGGGAGAGGGGGGGTGCATTGCAGACCCTTGGTGTTGGGTGTTTTAAGCTCTTCATTCACAGGATCACAGAGGTGTTGGGGTAGGAAGGGAGCTCTGGGGGTCATCTGCTTCAGCCCCCCTACCCAATCAGGGCCACCCGGAGCCAGTTGCCCAGGCCCTTGTCCAGGTGGCTTTTGGGCTTATCCAAGGATGGAGATTCCACAGC
>NW_010268995.1:0-1241 GCF_000690775.1 Eurypyga helias
CCAGCCACTCCTCTCCCAGTCTGTACTGCACTACTCCATCCCAGGTGCGTTTTGACTTGTTAAATTTCATGCCATTAATGACTGCCCTGTGCTCCAATCTATGCAGATCCCTCCGCAAGGCTTTTGTCCCTTGAGGGAGTCAGCAGCACCTCCCAGCTTGGTATCATCAGGAAATTTGTTAAAGGTGCATCCAATTCCTGCATCCAGATCATTGATGAATGTATCAATCCCTATTCTGACCCTAGGACTGAACCCTGAGGAGCACCCCTGGTCAATGGTCTGACCCTAGGACTGAACCCTGAGGAGCACCCCTGGTCACTGGTCACCAGCCAGATGTAGCCCCACTCACTGCAACCCTTTGTGCCCTGATTTCAGCCAGTTTTCACAGTGCACCATGAACCCACTCATCCCACGGTTGGACAGATTGTCCAGAAGGATGCCGTGAGGGACAGTATCAAAAGCCTTACTAAAATCCAGAAAAATTACATCCACCACCTTCCTACACCAGGCAGGTGACGTTAAAGGATATCAAATGAGTTAGACAGGACTCTCCCCTTGTGAATCCAAACTGAGCATGCCTGATGATTGCATTCTCCTTGAAAGGACTTTGAGTAGCACCCAGTAAGATCTCCACCATCATCTTGCCAGGTACTAAGGTTTGTAGTTCCCTGTGTCTTCCTTCATGCCCTTCTTGTAGACTGGAATAACACTGGCTGGCTTCTACTCAACCAGGGTGCCCCAGACTCCCAAAACCTTTGGTAGATGACTGAAAGGGGTCCTGCTGTAACGTCCGCGAGCTCCTTCAGTACTGTGGTGTAAATCCCACCAGGCCCCATGGAGCTACAGATATCCGACTGACAAAACTGCTCCCGTACGTCTTTAACGAAAGGCCCAGGCATGTCCCTCTCAACCCGTGGATGCCACTACAGCTTCCCCCGACGGTGCCAAGCGCCTGTCATTCAGGGAACCAGAACCACCCACGAGGCGAGCAGCCTTGTCGGGGCAGACGCGAAAACGACCTCCCGAGGTCCCTTCCTGGCAGGCTGTTTTGCCCCCGTACCAACCCACACCTCACAGAAACCCCAGGGTCTGTGGGCTGGGCCTCAGGCCAGGGCCGCTCGGGGCCCGCGCCCCACACACCCTTATCTTCGCCCCGCTGCCTGCCCAGAGGGACCCCCCGGGGCACCCCCTCTCCCACACGCTCACCCTCCGCCCCCCCGGGCAGGCAGCCCGGTGCCCGT
>NW_010268996.1:0-23442 GCF_000690775.1 Eurypyga helias
AGCGACCCATGGCTGCCCTGGTGTTCTGGTTAAGGCTCGGCTGGAGTTATTGTTCTTCACTGGAGCTTGCATGGGGCTAGATTTTGGATGTGCTATCATCTCCCTGCCAACGGCATTCTCCTCGTCGCAGGATATCCCAAGTTGGAAGGGCACCACGAGGGTCATTGAGTCCCAACCACCCACAAGGATCATTGAGTCCTGACTCTGCAGTAGGCAGACCTCAAGAGAAATCCTAGAATCATTTAATCGAGTCCAACTGCAAACCTGACACTGCCAATCCCACCACTAACCACGTCCCTAAGCACCACACCTACATAACCTTTAAATACCGCCAGGAGTGGGACCTCTACCACTTCCCTGGGCAGCCTGTTCTGGTGCTTGACAACCCTTTCCGTGAAGATATTTGCCTAATATTCAGTCTAAACCTCCCCCGGCACAACCTGAGGCCGTTTCTTCTTGTCCTATCACTCGTTACCTTGGAAAAGAGACAGACACCCATCTCCCCACAGCCTCCTTCCAGGTAGTTGAAGAAAGCAATAATGTCTCCCCTGAGCATCCTTTTCTCCAGACTAAACAGCCCCAGATCCCTCAGGCCTTCCTCACAGGACAGGTTCTCTTCACCCTTCACCAGCTTTGTTGCCCTTCTCTGGACACGCTCCTCCAGCACCTCAATGTCTTTCTTGGAGTCAGGGACCCAAAACTGACCACGGTATTCGATGTGTGGCCTCACCAGCGCTGAGAACAGGGGGATGGTCATTTCCCTAGTCCTGCTGGCCACACCGTTTCTGATTCAAGCTGGGATGCTGCTGGCCTTCCTAGCCCACTGGACACTCTGCCAGCTGTTGACTGGCACCCCCAGGTCCTTTTGGGCCCGGCAGCTTTCAAGGCACTCTTCCCCCAGCCTGCAGCACCGAATGGGCCCAAGTGCAGGACGCGGCACTAAGCCTTGTTGAGTCTCATAGAGTCGGCCTCAGCCCATCAGTCTGTCCTATGCAGATCCTTTTGCTTTTGTGTGTAGCTTTTTGTTGTCATGGTACTTAGGGCTGAACTGGTCTTCAAATCATTTGAACTGCTGTCTCTATTATGCCAAAATCCTGCACTGAACAACCTGATTATTGAACTGGGGTTCTAAAAAGTGTCCCAACATACTTTGCAGAGCCCTCGTGCAAATGAGATTGCGGTTCACCTTCTATCCAGGCTCACCTCCTCGGAGGAAGAAGTATTCCAAGGCCATAGCTGGACTTTTGTACCCTCAAAGCTCTTTTTGTGGAGTCTTAAACCTCTGTGTCTTGCTGCCTCTGAGTTCTCCTTAAGGCCAATAAGAGAACATCTCTATGTGAAGGACACCAGCATGGACATGTAAGAGGTGTGGGGCTGATATCCCCATAGATGGAATATGTGCAGGGAGGCGCACACAGCTCAGACAGTTAAGCCACACTAACCAAAGGAGTATTTAATTCCATCACTCACCATGCTCAGTATATCAGCCAGGGGTGCCCAGGGGAACGAACATAGCTTGTTCATTTAGCTTGCTTGTTTGTTAAATAGCTTGCTTGTTTGCTCACTTGTGCGTTGGCTCATTTGTCTGTTAGTGAGCTGGTGGGTCCGTTGGCTTTCCCGGTCATGCTGTTGCTGATAGGGCTTGCTCAGACTCTGCTGTGATTGCTCTTGGCCTCCGGCTCTCAGGCTCTGATTCTCACTGGTCAGAAACTGGCTGTGCACCGGTTGGCAGGTGGTGAGCAATTGTATAATTTGTTTTATTTTCTATTATTTTAATTACTTATTATTAGTAATATTGTAGATAGTACTATTACTATCTCTATAATATTTATACTGAATTATTCAATAGTTCTTATCTCAATCCACGAGCTTCCTTGCCTTTTCCTCTGATTGTCCTCCTCCAGCAGTGGAGGGCGGGAGGTGAGTGAGCGGCTGTGTTGAGCTTTATTGCTAGCCGAGGTTAAACCATGACACCAGGGGAGTGGGGGAAGTCCCATGCCTGGGGGTATTTAAAAGATATGTAGGTGTGGTGCTTAGGGACAGGGTTAGTGGCTCTGGTCTTGTGGTTCACTGGGCTTTGGTTTCCCAGGCATTGTGAATTAATCCCAGTAGATTGTTTGGCATCACACAGCTGCTCAATCCCTTGATCCCAGTGGCATGGTGGAGAGAACCTTAAACATTCGGGTTGAGAAAGAACAGTGTAGTAGGTAAAGCATAGCCAAACTAAAAATTAGTTCTTGGGCTCTTTAGTCCCTTGCTGACTTCGCAGCTTACTTGCCCTCAGTTTAAGAGTGCCAAACTCTCTGGAAAAGTTACACATGCCACTGATATAACTAATACATTATGATTAGAAGGAAAACATTAAGTCTTGATGAATGACAAGCATTTTAGAAGGTACTGTTCCAGCTGAAGTCAGTGGTAGTTTTGCTGTTGATTTAATCATCAGATTCATCCAAGTGATTATTTTCCACTCCTTTCCTAGTTCTGGATGAAGTCTCGATTCACAGCAAATGCTTTGTAGCATATCTTATGAAGTCTGAACAATAAGCAGTTTATAAGTATTGTCCTGATGGGCTGTGATAGCTGACAATAATCACCAAAACCAGGATAGCTCACGTGAATGAGATCCACCATCCCTGCTTCTCCTTCAGCACTGGTGTTGGTTTGCACATTCAATAGATGCCAACAATGGTCTGAGCAGCAAGCACAGCCTTTCTGCTAAGAAAAGCCTCCTTCTCTCAATGAGATCAGCCACTCTGCCTTCAGGACTGCTGCATCCCAGATGAAAACATTCAGAGCAAAGTTGTGACCAATGCGGTGCAAGCCCTAAGCGTACCTCTCTGAAATCTAGTTTTCAAGATGGATTCAGTAGTCATCATTAAACTCAGCACAGGTTGCTCTTTGGAAAGTTTGTCATAGAGGCTGAAATTAATAATTTGGAATGAAAAAAAAAAAGACATTTTTTCTGCCACCATCAGAAAAGTGGCATTTTTTGTGATGCCAGCTAATGTCTGCTGCACGCTCTCTAGGGCTGCAAAAGCTGCTGTGTGGCTGGTCAGATCGGCCCTGATGCTGGCAGGGTACTTAGTTCAGCAGCAGAGCCGCCCCTTCCCTCTAGCTGCATTTGTATTTTTATATGGTGACTGGTTATTAATAAATGCGTGCACCTCTAGATCTGCTTGCAAAACATTACGCCGGCACAAGGTCGTAACTAAGCACCAAAAGAATAAAACGGTCTCAAATCCCACAGGAGTTGTCACTGGCAATGGGATCCATGCTTGGGTGACCCCACTGACAGCTGTGCTGTGCTACTCTACTTGCTGCAAGCCATGAGCTTTGCCAGGACTAAGTGGCTTCACTGGAGCTGGATGTGGGAAGATGAGGCACTACCCATACCATGGCCAGCCCTCTTCCTGTCCCCAATTTGCAAAGGAGCAATGGGTTGCTAATGCCTGAGTCTTCAAGCATCTATGCTGACCCCAGTGAAGTGCTTGGGGAACAGCTCTGCTTTTCTAGGTATTTTTTTCCTAGGAAATCATCACTCTGAGAATCAGGAGGAAAAGCAACATGGAGAGACAGACTGTAAATCCCTCTCAGTGGCATAAAATGGATGAATCACTGGGGAAATCAAAGGGGAAGTATCACAAACCATCAGAGCCTGCATTAGTCTGGCTGGAGAGTGATGGATGATCTACTCAGCCAAGAAGACCCCAGGAGGCTGTGACCAAAGCCAGAGGAGATTTAGCAAGGGAGGGGAGTGGGGGGGTCATGGCAAAGGGAATACTGGCACAGCATGATGTGTGCTGGGAGTCAGATCCAGCACCAGATTCCCTTGCAAAGACACCTCCTTATCAGGCAGCTGTACCAGAGGAAAGGCAGGTGGTGACACTCTCCAGCATTTCTGTCCCGTGGAGGTGGCAGCACGGTGCCAAGAGGTCCCCAGGCCAGGTTGGCCTGTCTGCACATCCTTGCCCTGCTCCTGTCCCCTTCACTGTGGGCATCGCCACTCTGTGCTCAGCTTCACGCCCCAGTTCTTGCTCAGGAGTGGGTTTTTGGCTGAGCCTTAAACACAGGCTTTTCTAGTGCAAGCTGTAGCAGTCACAACTGAAGAACAATCCCTGTGTGTTTTTTGCGGATTGTTGTGCTCATCTTGCCACCCCAGCTGGAGAGGTCGTGCCGGTACTTGCAGCTGAGGCAGCAATCATGCCCTGAAGCCTTGCTTAAGCTGTTTGTACCTAGTGAAGCAGCACCCCATGCCCTCAGGCTTTTGGGGTGATCATGAAGGATGAGCTGGATACAGCTATGATTCAGCAGAGGAAGTAAATCTAGTCTAAGAGAAGCCATTTGTTATTTGTTTTATTTGTCTCACTGGCACTGAGCTCCTCCAGGTTCAGCTGGTTTCAAAAAGGCAACCACTGGCAGAAGGCAAAAAACTGATCAGGGGCAAATTTCCGAATAACTGAGATCCCTAATTATATACATCCATTATCCTTGCATTTACAAACTATTGTCAACCTTATCTCTTACATAAATAGCTCAGAATCTAATTAACAAGGGACCATCTAAAGAGGTTCATAAACTGAAAAAAGGGTTATTTTAAAGCTTTGCTCTGACAAGAGGATTGCTCCTTTTCTCAGAAGGGGTTTTATTGTTGCATACACTGAAGAATTAAAGTTGTTTGCAAACCTCAGTGCTTCACATGTCTGCTTTCCCTTCAGACATGGGGACACCCTCTCCTCCTTGACACCGTAAGGAGAAGCAGAAAGTTGCAGCAGGGTGACTCAGGGGAGGTCATTCCAGAAGATGACACTCCCCAGCTCCTAGGATGGAGATTGGGAGTGGAAATAGTCAGCACTGCTCTTCCACATCTGGAGGAGCATCCCAGAGCAAGTCAGGCTGAAGGCAGCAGAATTTCTCCACCTGCTTCTGCCAGCAGCACTGATGTGCAGGATTAAATACGGGTTTATGCTTGGCCAGAGGTCTTCGCTGAAGTACGCACACTCAGAGCAGGTGGAAATGGTCCCCAGGTCGGGACTGCGCACAGGAGCTGGGCTGGCTCCTAGGTGAGGCTGACATCTAGCACCGGGCTAGCCCACGCCACTGCGTCAGAGGACGACTGGGGAGATGCTGGTGCTGCACCTGGTGAGGAATGAAACCCCCTGGATGGGTCGTACAAGTTAAAAACCCTCAGGGTCATAGACGTGGACAAAAGCAGCAAGATAAATTTCTCTTAAATCACTCCTCCAGAAATTCCCTCACAACCACGTAAATGTAATTTGCTTACCCAACATAGCAACAAACGCTGAACTAATCTCAGCATCAGAGAAAAAAAATGCTCTGAGTAACCAGGTCACTTTTACATCTCCAGTGAGATGTAACGTGCTGCGGCACTTGTGCTCCTCCCTGGCCTTCGCCTGTGGCTGCTACGCTCAGTCTGCTGCATTTTACAGAACATTGGGTAATATACTCTCCCTCAGGTCACGTCGTTTTGAGTACAGCATCTGAATTGTGGATTCTTTCCAGAAAATGGAACTCAAACGGTAATCGCTCCTTGCTATTACATTGGAAAGGTTTGCCGTAGAAACCAGGTATTGCCTGAGTGCTTCACACTCTCATTTCACAGTTAACAGTGTCCCAGGCAGAGGTTGAGGGCTGGGCTTCCTCACCTTTCCTCCGGCCCAGAGGATGCTTTGCACAGAGCTTGGCAAAGTAAAGCCGTGTGAGCGTACACAGGTGCAAATTCAAGCAGGTGGAAAAGCTCCCGGTACACCGCACAGGGAAAGCTGTGGGCACCATCCCAGCTGGTTCTGCTTATGGCAAGAGATGGCAGGAGCACAGCTGTGTTTGGCTGTCCCATGTCCTCCAGACTTGCTATCCTGGATAATCCTGGTTTAGGGCAGTTCTACTTGCTGTGCCCAAATACACAGCGTGTGTGTCCTACCCCTCCTGCAGAGCCGTGGCTGAACCGAGAGCAAGGGCATGTGAGCAAATGTTACAATATGGGCCGGTGAAGAAAGTCATAGAAAAGCGACAATTCAGTGACCTGTCTTCGCAGAGCTGCCCTGGGGACTGGGAAACACCACCTTAATGTTGAATTCCTGGAATGTGACAACAAAGTGCAAGGAAGGCTGGGGTTTGGCAAGGGAAGCCTGCACAAACCAGGCTCCCAACACAGACCCCAGGGTCGGGACAAGTCTGGGATGGACTGTAGTGGAGTGGATCGCTCTACAGTTCCAAAAGCAATGGAGGTAAGTTTGTGGCCTTCAGTTGCCCCATGAAAGCATTTTGCACGGGTTTATCTTACACATGCATGCACTGTATCCAGGGAAGCGTGGCCAGCAGGTGGAGGGAGGGCATTGTCCCCCTCTGCTCTGCTCTGGGGAGACGCCACCTGGAGTGCTGCGTCCAGCTCTGGGTCCCCCAACATGAAGAGGGCCGGGACCTGTTGGAGCGAGTCCAGAGGAGGCCGCGGAGATGCTCCAAGGGCTGGAGCCCCTCTGCCATGGGGACAGGCTGGGGGAGTTGGGCTTGTTCAGCCTGGAGAAGAAAAGGCTCCGGGGAGACCTCATTGCAGCCTTCCAGTGCCTGGGGGGGTACAAGGGAGGTGGGGTGGACTTTTTACAAGGGCCTGTAGTGACAGGACAAGGGGGAATGGGTTTAAATTGAAAGTGGGGAGGTTTAGATTAGTCATCATGAAGAAGTTCTTCCCGGAGAGGGTGGGGAGGCACTGGAACAGGTTGCCCAGAGAAGCTGTGGATGCCCCATCCCTGGAAGTGTCCAAGGCCAGGCTGGATGAGGCTTGGAGCAACCTGGTCTAGTGGAAGGTGTCCCTGCCCATGGCAGGGGGGTTGGAACTGGATGATCTTTAAGGTCCCTTCCAAACCATTCTGTGATGCTATGATTCATGTTGCCTGCTGTCACACACACAGAGCGCACCAACCTGAAGCTCAGGCAGTGCTGAAAGTCACAGCAAAGCCACACGTTGTGACCTTTGGCTATTTGACTCAAATTATGATGGGTAGTGTTAGAATTATCTCTGCTCAACTATGCTGGGGGTAACTTAAATATAAAAATTTAGCGTTTTGACTGTTCCACAGCCAGAGAACACTGTCCTTTTCAGACCTCAACAGAGATCTGGCAGAGGAAAGCAAGAGGCAGGGCTGATTTTTATACTCCACAGCTCTAAAACTGTGACGTTGGGAAAGGGCCAGCAGATGGTGGTGCTGCCTTTCCTGAGGCTCCGCTGGCTTTCCCCAGCACAGGCTCCTGGCTTCCCCCCCCCGGTTCCCCTTGCACACAGGCAGCAAGCCTGGTTTAAGGCTAAAAATAATATAAAAAGCTGAGAGGATTCCGGTCAGAGCACCGCTAGTTAAAACGGAGAGCTCTCCTTTTCACATGCGTGTGTGGCAGGACCCTGAGCAATGCCAGGAGATGTGCCTGCAGGACTTGCTGCAGGAGAGGGTATGGGCACGGTGCTGGCTCACAGCCTCCCTCCTGCACCCATCAGCCTCCCTGTCAGCTTGGCCTCTCCCACACCTTCCCCCACCCAGAAGGACAGCTCAAAGGGCACGTTCAGCCCACAGCACAGGCTGGTACAGAAATACCCAGGTGCTTTCATGGGGGTTTATTGCTACGCTGGCCTCTGCCTGTTGCTGCAGTGCTCCCTCTGCTCAAGGGCCTCAGGGCTGGTGATCGGATTGTGCGGGACCATGACGTTGGCAAAGCGCAGTCTTACCCCGGAACATCTGCTTGAGCTGTGACACAGACAGTGGCATCAGGGACAGAGCTAGGCCCAGTCTCAGCAGTGGTAGGGGCAGGAGTGGCAACATCCCTGCTTTGCTTACCCTTTCCTGAGGGTCTCCAGGAGGGATGTCAAAGCCTGACAGATCCATCGGTCCCACTGTATCCTCCCTTGGGAGTAAATAAATAAATAAATATGGACATCAAGTCCAGCAAGCTCCTGCTGACCTGGCACCCTGCGACCCGTTGCAAGCGGCAGTGCTGCCAGTGGGGCTGGGAGCCCAGCGTTTCCCGGTCGCGCTGTGTCTGCTCTACTCGCTGAGTTTTGCGTGCCGTGCTGTGCCTGCCTGACGGCACCGCTCCAACCTCTTGACTCATCGCTTCCAAGACAGGGCACGTTGCCAAGGGGAACATGGAAAGGACAGCTGACACTCCCCACTGCAGTGGGACTCCCAGTCATCCCAGCCTTCGGCAATGGGGAAAGCCACCGGGCTGGAGCGCAGCACAGCCAAGGCTGGCTCAGCAGGTTTGGTGCCACCAACCCGGGTGGCCCCATGGGGCAATTCCTCTGGGAGTGCCATGCCTGGCAGCTCCCCTGGCACTGGGAGGTCTGGGAAGGTTTGGCCCATCCAGCACACCCTCCTGATGGCTTTAACTGGAGGGAGCAGCCAGGATTTTGGGCAGAAATGCCCTTTTACGGGTGAAAACCCAGACAGCCAAGCCATCGGTGGACATGAACTCCTGGTGACACGGGTCACAGCGCACAGCCGTGCCAGTCCAGCACAGTGCACACCCCAGTCCCTTTTCCTCTGGGGGGACAAACATCGTGTCTGAAGTTTATGTTCTCAAGTCACAGATGGTGCCATTTCAACCCTGAGGAAGGGTTTGCAGGCTAGGAAACTTGCACATTACTAGGCTCTTTTTTTTTTCCTTCAAATATCTTGGTTGAATAAAAAGCTATGCCCTGCCCTTGCTCACATCTCTCACTTCCATTCTGTCCCCATTCTGGGGACCGTCCTGGGTCACCCACTGGTGTGGCCCAGCAAACCTGTAATCTGCCATTAACCAGAATTTCAGGTCCTCCTCGGATTGTAGTTCGGCTGGCTTGTTCCCATCCTTTTCTGGATGCACCTCAGGGCACCCCTGTGCTGGGGACATGGGGATGAATGAAGGGAAGAGCAGCTGAACCATTCCCATTTTGCTTGGGTCCTTTCACTACACAGCCCAGGGCTGCTCTGCACCACTGCCCCACGCTCCTTGTGAGCCCAGATCTGACCAACGCTGGGTCCTAAATACGCTCCATGGTAGGGAACACCAGCCATGGGATATAACCAGGAGGAGGCTGGCGCATCTGCCAGCCCCGACGCTGGCTGGGATCGCAGCAAAGGGAGCCCCAACAAGCCCAGGGACATGTTACATGCCCCATCTGTGCTGGCTCAGTACCGGTTTACTGGTTATACTGGGGAAAGCTCTGATCAAAGGGGAAAGGGTATGGGTCTGAGCATGACGCAGTCGCTCCCGTCACTACAGACCGCAGGGTGTGGGGACGCTGGGTGCTGCAACGGTCGTTCAGTGCCAAAAGCACTGGATAAGGAAGAAAACACAACTGGGAGGTGTTTCAGAGCCTGCAAGTGGGCGACCGTGAGGATGTTGTGAGCCGGGGGGTGTGTGTGTGTGTGGAAAATGCCCTCCAACCACCTCGAACCCGGCATGCAGGAAAGCAGTGAAGTGGGTTCATCAGCCAACACCTGCAATGAGTGCAAATACCTCCGGAAAAGAGCATCCCATTGAGGGCCTTTTCTCCAACACCCGTCTCAATCCCCAAGCACCCCGGTTTTTTATGCCCCCCCAGAAGAGGAAGGCGCGCCATGTACACTCACCGAAATCATTTTTCTTTATTGCATATTGCCATCTTAGAAAATGTACAGTCTCATAACATCACACAGCACTTCCCGCTAGCTAAGACTACTAACATCCTTGCACCTAACAGACTACCTCGGTCACTACAAAGCTAATAAGGTCCAAGACATATACTTCAGTTTACAAATTATTATGGATTTTTTTTTCCTTTTTGGCATAATTAAAAAAAAAAAAATCATCTTTAAAATACACACCCAAGAGAAAAGAGTGGCTACTTACACCAGCACCAATCTAAACGCGGTTTTCGACAATGGCACACGGAATTACCTGCACACAGCCTTTGTATTTTACAGAGATACAGGGGTTTTTTTTCTTTTTTCTTCTTTTTTTTTTTTGAAAGAAAACAAAGAAACGGCAAACTCAGCCTGGTAACGAGGCTGTTGTAAAACAATTTAAAAAAAAGAAAACAAACCAGATTTGGAAGGGCAAGAGGAAATCTGTCAGGAAAGGTCCTGATGTGGCACTGGGATTGCGGAGGCAGGAGCTGGGGGTGGGTGCTGGTGGCCAAGCCCCGCACGCAAGGACCCCCTGAGGCAATTGCCCTTTCCGACTCCCACCGCCTTTCCAATTAAACACGTGTGACCAACCATTCCTTAAACCATCAGAGGCCAGACTTTTTCTTTAAAAAAACTTTTTTTTTCTTCTTTTTTTCATATTTTTAATTCCCCCCCGAAGTCCATTCCCTCAATTGTATCAGCCCCATTTTTTCAGCCATAAATAAAAAATATAAATAGAGGCACTTCAGTTAAGGAATAGTATTATCATTACCTTTTGTCTTTATTTCCCCCTCCTTCCTAAAGCAAAGTGCTTAACTGCACCTTTGAACATAATCTGCAGGTTTGTCAGGTGCTTGGATGTGAGGTGCTGGACTTTTTGTTGCGCTTACCTGCTTTATTTATTACTGCTTTAAATGCTACTCAGAAAGGTGTTTTGGTGTTGGTTTTTTTTTTTTAATTTTCTTTTTCTTTTTTTTTTAAATCTACAGTGCGTCAAAAGTTGCAATGAAGAAAAGAACAAAACGGTAAAACCACAGCTCTTGACAACTCTGGTTAGAGAGAGATTTCACAGCTTTCACTCAGCACGCAGACCCCGCGGCCTTCAGGTGCTTAGAACCTTATTTTTTTATACAAATCAGTTTAAACAGCACTTTTGCTATACAGTACATAGAGTTAACTGACATCCCACACCCCATCAGTAATACCGATGATCTGAAAAAATAAACACCCAATCAACCAACCTTATTTCAAATAGTGTTAATATCTAGTGCAACAGGGACAAACTCATCTCTCCACAGGAAAAAGAACAAACAAACAAACAAACAAAAAAAAAAAAGGATCACAAATGTATTGGTGGTATAAAAAGGTTTTGGTTTGTTTTTCCTAAAAAAAACACCCCACAAATAAATAAAAGTTAAAAGTAACAGTCCTCTATATACTCAGCATAATTTAAGAATAGAAATGTTAATATGTTAATGGTGGTTACTTTTTATTCTCCAATTCTTAATTTTCTAAACCTTTAAATTATTACTCCCTGAGAGCTTTGAATTTTTTTTTTATTTTTTTTTATGTGTCTTTTTTCGGACTGACATTTGACAGGTAGTTCTGCTTACAAATTTGCAATGACAACACACAGCAAACCAGTCAGAAAAGGACCTGGCTAAGAGACGAGCGTTTCTTGGCATCGCTGCTTCTGTGTGACCGATCAAGAGAAGAGGAAAAAAAAAGGCGGGTGAAAGCTGGCGGGTTTTGCACCAGCCCCTTTGTATATCAGAGACCCTCGGTCCTGACCCACCTTTACAGAGGATAAAGTTTGTCCCATTGAACAGAAAGCAAAAAGAAAAATTACAGCACAAAAGATTATGCTCTTCATCTCCTCCAAGAACTGACCTTTCCCACCATCTTGGGCCAGAAAATGTTATAAAAGTATAAATATATTTGTGTGGCATTAGAGCGATAAGCACTTTGGGGTAAACGTTTTCCTTTTGCAAGGTGGCAGTAAAAGGAAAAAGAATGTTTCCCGAGGAGGACGGGAAGAGCATGGCTGGGAGCGCCCGCGGCACCGAGCTGGGAATCAGTGCGAAAGCACGGATCTGCAAGGTTTTTGGAATAATGACAACAAGGAGAAGAAAAACAGACAACGGATTAAAGTCCAGTCCACTTTGTTTTTTTCCTTTTCTTCTTTAAACCGCTCGGCTTGTGCGCACGGCATCCCCCGCAAATGGCCCGGGGACCTCCCGGCAGGAGTGTGGCAGGGAGTGGCTTCCCGTCGCCTTTGCGGAACACGGGGACGGCCGGCGTCTCGGGGTTGGGTCCTCTCCTGCTCCGCGGATGCGGCATTGTGCTTGTGCATGGGGAGAACTACTTTTCGGAGTGGAGGAGGTGGCGCTGGCACCCGTCGAGGTGGGCTACCCCCGCGGCTCCCTCCACGCCCCCCACCGACTATATACACAGTATATATACACACACACTCACCTGCGGGGAGAAAGAGCGTGCCACTGTTTCGCTTTGAATCGCAAGGCAGTATAATGGGAATAAACACCCCCCTCAGCCACTTCAAAAAGACTAACCCGCGTTCTTTCGTTGGGTCTTGTTGCTGCTGTTTGCTTTTCAGAAGTTGAGCTTGGTGATGGGCCTCTCGCGGCCGCTGTCAGTGGTTGGCGATGCGCTTGCGGTTGCGCTTCAGCTTGGAGAGGTCCTTGTCGAAAACTTCGCCCGAGCGCAGGGCCGAGACGAGGTCGTCGAATTCACCGCCTTCCTCCCCGCTCTCCTTCGCCTTCCTCGCCTTGCGCTCCCGCTCCCGCTGCTCCTTCAGCTACGTGCCACGGCGGGGGGAGGGGGGAAAGGAAAGGAGACATCTCACCCTCATGCGAGTGGTTGTGGGGATGCCCAACGCACGGGCGGTGACCCCCAAACCCATGAAACAAGAGTGGTTTCCCACGCCGGTGCTTATCATGTGACAGCTTGTCAGGGTTAATGATACAACACACGGGCTGAGGTCCACAGCCCCATGGCTGCTGCTGGTGGGTCACAGCAGCCCATGGGCAGCACCAGCTCTGCTGCACATTTTTATCTCCAACCCAAGTTCATTAGTTAATTAGAGCAATCAACAGTGAAAAGCCAGTGGGTCTGAGAGCACAGAAGCTCCTTGTCCAGTCTTCAGCGCTCCCTGTGCCACCATGGGGACAGCATGGCACAGCTGCCATCCCCAGGTGCCCCGGGGGGTGCTGCTGGACTTGCTAATGCCTGCTCACCTGTGCCTCCATGCGTGCCCGGCGCTCCTCCTCCTCCTTCCTCCTCCTCATGTTCTCGTTCTCCTGCTTGGCCTCAGTCACGGCTTGAAGGAACTGGTCAAAGATGCCAAAGAACTCATCGGGCTGCATTTTATCTGTGTCTTCTCCAAAGTGCTTCACAGCCTTGGAAAACTGGGAAAGAGAAGGCAGGGCTCCATCAGACCTGGAGACACCCACTGCACTGGTGAAACCCTCATGGGAAGCCTTGGACCTGACGGAGTGGAGAGAAACGCTCCCGGCAGCCACAGCAGGGCTTTGCTTCATCCAGCCTTGAGTTAAACATGGAATAAGTCATCTGACGTTTTACCTGCTGCTGTGTAAGAGCTGACCTGGATCGCTCCCGAGCCCCCTCTCCTAAAACATCCCCCACACAGCCCTTCTTGCCTCTGGCTCTGCTGAGCCTCCCCCGGCCCCAGCTCAACTTTATTAACTAAGCAGCAGTAAAAACAAGGAAGCAAAATACTGTGGGACTGAAGAGCAAAGACATAAAACGAACAGTAAACACGGCAGGGGAAGGGAAACTCGCACTTTTAAGTTTTTCTTTGAAGTATTTTTGGGGTATTATTTATCATTGCCACATGCTCTGCTATTGAAACCAAATGTGTTGGTGAAACTTCTAAAAGATGTGTCTGCCCAAGCCCAGGCACAGCCCTGGGTAGGGAAATAGGGAGTTTTCTGGTCTTTTGTGCTGTTTGCACAGCATTAATGTAAAGGAATCGAATGAGGCCACAGCAAAGGTCAGGACAGGACATTCACGATCCGCCGATGTCTCCTGGTCCCCAAGGAACCTGCGAGTCGTTCCTGCAACTGACATCTCACTTCCAGTTTGGAGAAGGCTCTTTGTGCACAGAAAGTTGGTTAAACTAGATGATCTTCAAGGTCCCTTCCAACCCTAACCATTCTATGTTTCTATGATTCTATGATTAAAATGGCGATGACGTGTTCTGGAGATAAGCACGCTTAATAGAAAAGAAACAACAAAATCAAAGTACAAACAGATTTATGAGTTGCTTTGATTGTGCTGGGCAGACCTAGAGGAACACTTTTCAAGCCTGCCTGTGTGATTTAGTTTTATTTGCAGGGGTGCCTCATGCTCTTCAAAAGACACTTAGGGCATCTCTATTTCTTTGTTTACTGAAGAGACTTAGCACCTCAAGATGCAGGGAGGAATCTGAGAGGTGCCACTATATAAGTCTAAATAATTGAGGTTGTTCTTGTTGATGCTCATCAACAAACTGGATTCTCTGCCATGTTACAGGAGATTCTGGTGGGGGGAAAGGCCGAAAATGTTATCCTCGCAGGGTATAAGGTTTGTAAAATAATGATGTTTTTGATTTCCTTAGGGAAAGCAGTAACACAATTTGATTCTGGACATGTCTTTAAAAAGCGAGGAGCTGGTGCACGCCACACAGGCCATCCTCTCCAATAACCATGGCAACAGCGCACATTGCTTCAGAGAGGACTTGGATGGTCTCTGGAGACCACAACCAGACCTCCTCCTGCGGATCCAGCCAAATCAGCAGAAGAGGATACAGTCTGTAGAGCATTTGCCACCATCTCCAGAGTCCTAACCCACTGCAGGCAAGATCTGCCAGATCACCATCAACAGCTTGAAGGGTGGCCTGGGTTAGCCATGGCCTGGGTTAGCCACGGCCTTGGGACAACAATGGTCAGTCGTAATGCCCAAGCATGGGCAGATGGTCGAAGGACAGTGCCAATTGGTACAGCCAGGGAGAAGGAGGTGGTGACATTTGGCAACTTCGGTCTTTGGGGAGGTAGCTCACATAGTGGGACAAGGATGGGACTCTGAAACTGCTTGTGCTGGACTATCTCCCTGCCACTTCGATCAAGACGAAGGTCAGGCCAGGGAGGAGATACTGAAGGACTGTTCTTGGAGGAAATAGAAACCAGCTGTGTGCCCCTTTGCTGAATGAGGCAATGGCCAATGGCCACCCCTCTGCTGGGATTTAAACCAGCCTGCTAGGGAGAGGACTACATGGTCATTGCATGTGGCTGCAAAGCACCCACCAAGGCTATACTCTGGAGAAGGTGAACCTTTTAAATAGCTTCTCTACCCAGGTCTGAAGTTGGCCTCAATTCACACCCCTGAGCTCCTCTCCCTCTTCTCTGGAGAGAAGAGCTGGGCAGTTCTCAGACTAAAGTTACACATCGGCTGTTATTTTGCCCTATAGAACTGGGGTCACTCAAGCAGCCTGGGTTGCCGCTGAGATCAACCTCTGGGGGATCTCACGTCCAGCCTGAAGATCTGGTTCATTTTTGCCTCCTCTTCCACCAACACCAGACAGAACAGCCTGCTTTCTTGCCACCTTCAGCCTTCATTAGCCAAGATACTCCAGCTACCACACTCCTAATTCTAAAGCCACTGAAACTGGGATATTTCCATTTTAAGACATGGAAAGCAAAGCAAACCCTCTAGGCTTAAGTGAAAGCTTTTCACCCAAACTTAGATCCTCACAAATGACCTATCAGCTCCTCCCCTGATGGACGCAACTCTCCAACTCTCCTGCCTTGCAATTCCAAAAGATAGACAAGTATCTCATGGCTTTTTATAGCACATCTTGCATCCCAGAAGCAGCCTGTTGGCCTGATCTGTGATCCCCTAGCACAATGGGCTGTGGAGGAGGAAAAACGCCCTGGGGACAGACAGGGACATACCCACCCCTCCACTCCAAATAAAGCTTGAAGATCAGCCCAGCACCTTTCTCATGTCAGGGTCTCAGCAAGACATTTGCACGATCTCATGGCTGAAGTACCTGAGATGTTAACACACATGCACACATGTGCTCTGGGAAGGCCAGGACCATCCCCACCCTGTTGGCTGGAGGCTGAAACTCTACCCAGATCTCAAGGATGTTTGTGCTCTTACCAGCTCTTTCGCTTCCATCAGAAGATCTTCAACGTCCGAGAAGCTGAAGCTGGCTAATGTGATGAACTGGCTGACGACAGACACAAACTTGTCGCCCGTTTGCTGAACCTGAGACTTCTGGAAGTCCAGCTCCTTTGGGGAAAAGAAATGTAAATCTGGTCAGTCCCTGGCTGACAGGGGACACAAATACCATCGGCCTCAGTTAGTGCTGCTGGGTGTGTGCCTGTGTCAGTGCCACAGGTACCGGCAGCACCGCTGCTGCTGCTCCCTCCTGCTGTGCGTGAGACCCTGTTTTACAGTATGATGCCTGCAGTAGGCTCTTAAGGCCAAATCCTGTAGGAGACATCGTGGAAGCAGCATAATTTAGCAAGACAGCATGTCCTTTGGGATGCCTCCACCATTTCATCACCACTTCAGCTGGGCTGCACAAGCGCTCCTCAGCCCAAGCCCCAGCCCTCTGTGGTTTTACAGCCAAAGGGAGACCCCTTGGCACATCACAGGTCCTTTGTGGACATCATCACTAGACTTACTCAGCCTCCCTTGACGTATTAGGTATAAACCATGCACGTGCCTAACCACACGCGGCAATTTTGGTGCCAGAACAGCCCTAAGAGAACAGGCGCACATGCAGGGCAGGAAGGAAAGACAAACAGATCTCCAGGATGTGAGATAAAAGCAGCTTTGCTGGGAGCTCCCTCGCCTGTCTCCCTAAGGAGGGATGCTGCAGTGCTCGGAGCCAGGCTGGACTATATTTGATTTAAAGAATACTTACAGTCTCCACCGCTCTCAGGCCGCTCCTCAGAGTGTTTATTTCTTTCTCCAGCTCAGTCATGCTGTTGGAAATGGCAGGATGTTAATTTTCAGCCTTCCCCAGCAAATTCTACAGCTCTCTGACCAACTCGATTGTCTTTTTCCACTGAAAAGACCCCCGTGCTGCACACACTGCCTCCTGTTAGCAGAGCAGCGTCTCCAGCAGCAAACTGGGCTGACAGCCTCTAAGCTAGGACAGCGGCCTATCTCAAAGCGGCTGCTGTTGCTTGTTTTAAAGCAAAGGACTTTTCTGTATTTACAAGCAAGGGGACTGTGCAGGCTTAGCAAGCTCAGCAGTCTACAGACCTCTCCAAGCAAAAGGAGAGCTCAGGAGAGGGCTTTGCTGAGCATAGATTTCTCTTCCCCTCCTGAGGGCCAGCTGAAGACAGGCTTGTTGTCCCAGTGCACAGAGGACAGTTTTTTGGGGTACCATGGTTAGGTGAATGCCATGCAAAACATCCTTCCTAGCAGCAAGACTTTAATAAAAAGAGATAACCAAAATATAGAGAAATAAAAATAAATCATTATGTCTGGCACTGACTTTGTTTACACAAGGCTCAAGTCCCCGATGAGCTTTGAGTTCAAGCGCTTACGGGTTTCTACCACTACATCTGCGAGGAAGCTTTCTCACAAAGACTCGATGACCACAGGCTTGATGTCTTTCCAGGGGTGTCTGTCCTAGGGCTGGCGTCCCTGGAAACGCTGATGTCGGGTCACGGGGCAAGCATTCCTGGCAGGTTTATTCTGGGAAAATGGAGTTTTGGGAGCCCTGTGCTCCAGCAGTTCATTACTAGCGGTGGGATTGACAGAGGCGGCAATTTTGCTTCACAGCTGCAGGGCAGGGGGGAATTTAGGGTTTTCCAGAGCTTTAGAAACCTTTTGGTTCCACTCTAGATTGGACCAGGCTCAAATATTACATATTGTGTCCAGTTTAGAGTGAAATGATAAAGCTTAGGGGGGGAAAAAAAAGCCTCTTTGCAGAGGTTTTCTTTCCCATACATGTATCTGTACAACAGCTGCAGATACACGAGCATGAGAAAGCCTCCACGGGCGAGGAGCTTGTCCTGCTCCGTGTTCTCAGCTGGTGCCTATGAGCGCAGCCTCCATACACTCCTCCTCCCACGCCAAGATTTGCCAGTCCCTGTGGCTGACAATTATTTCACATTTTAAATGTGAGGATGCTTTGCACGTTGGAGATTGGCGGGGAAGCCTTGATTGCTACAAGAGGACTTTAAAACCTGAAAGGCTCTCGAGCCATGTAAACTCTGTGCATATTTGCCATTCCCTCTCTAAAAAGGTGCAGTTCCAGGCCCCTTTCATGTGCACGGCTAACACGAATGTGTGCTGACCGCAGAACGTGTGACCTTTGCTTCTCAGGTCCCTGCAGCAACAAAGCTCGTAAGCTGCCTCTGAACTTTAAAACCGAAACAGAGCCTCATTGATTTCAGAGGGACTTTAGCACATACTTGAGGGCTTTGCAGAGCAACAGCAGAATCCTCCTGTGCTTACAAGTTCAGCATGCGTTTAAGGGCTTTGCTGAACAGGGGCCTCCACTGGCAAAGAGACGGCAGCAGCCTGCTCCCGACAGGTCACCGGGATGCGGGCAGGGTTTAAAAAGCTTGTTGCAAACACCAGAAGTTGGTGGTGAAACGAGGGCCAGGCAGGACCCGGAGGTAGGTGAGCCCCTCGCATCGCTGCCTGGTCCTGCCTGTGCTGCAGGCAAAGCCTCCCCACCACATGCAGACAAACAGCTGCCCTTTATCTGCAGCCACACCGCAACCGCTTCCTCCCAGATTACTTAACGTACCATTAGAAATTAATTAAATGCTTCTGCAGTGAGATAACAACAGGAAACGGCTGCTCCAAGCAGCTCTCCTCCCTCAGTCGGTGGCTCGAAGCCCTTTGCTGCCAGGGCTGAGATTTAAAGCCACCAAGTGATGTTTGCTACTGCCTCTGGGGCTGCTCTCAGGGCAGCTTGGACGCAGCACTGGACACAGCCTGGCAGATCCAGCCAGGAGCATCAGGAGGGGAAGGGGGACACGGAAAGGCAGGATGAAGCAAGGGGAGAGGCACTCCGGCTCTCCCTAAGCGCCACCTAAACCCCTGCTTACTTGACTTTGGCTGCTTGTGGGATGTCTCGCAGCTCCTCGTGCAGGCGGAGGACTTTGGGATATTTCTTTTCCACAATAGTGATGAGATAGTGCAGGAGGGTGATGTTCCTAGGAGAGAGGAGCAGTGAAGTCAGTGCGGCAGCACCATGGGGAGCCGAAGCTCAGTCGGAAACCCTCATTAAATTCCAACCCTGGTAATGAATTATTTTGGGATTTCTGCAAGGATGCTGCTTGTTGCCTGTCTGGGGCCATGGGATGGGTCTATCCTATGCACAGCCGCAGTGCAGAGCAGCCTGGTCTCTCAAGCAAGGGTCCTCCACAGGAGGGATGCAGGGGAGGTGACTTGAGCATCACTGCTCCTGTCCTCTGTTGTCTTTACTCATGGATGAGAACATGCAGGTTTGAGATCTGACCCAGCTCCTCTTGCTCTCTGCATGGAGCTCAGTGGGGCAGAGCGAACCAAGCAATGGCTGTGGCCCTTTGGGGGGGCTGCAAAGGGGGTTCCCATGGGGAGGAACACTTGGAACCCCTCCTCTGGCCACTGTGCCACAGCACAATGGCTCTTGGCTTCTCAGAGGAGTAAAAAAGCATTTGGCCGATGATTCTCCCAAGCAGCCTTGGCTGACATTTAGCCAGTCCAGGAAGGAAAGCCTCCATGCTGATCTACAGCTCAGCTTCCCTTGAAATCTGTCCTGCTCCAAAACGGATGTTTGCACCATTGGATGTGCCAGATGGGACAGCGGGAGGGAGGGCACTGCTCCCACCTACCCACGTCCCAGCGGCAATGCTAATGATCCCTCCGTTCCCCCAGCATGCTGGGGGCCATGGATGCTACCGAGGATGAGAGCAGGGTCTGCTCACTTGTCAATGCTGGACTTGGTGTCTGCGATCTTGTTGAGGCTGGAGATCTTAAACCCGAAGGCGTTGCCCCTCTGGCCTTTGTTCATGTAGTTCCCGAAGGCCAGGACCACCTCCAGCAGCTGCTGGAGGCTGCTGCTCTGCAGCACTGCCTTGGAGCCGGCGCGGATGGCTGAAAGTAGAGTGGTGTGGGACATTACCCCCTGCCCCGACAGCATACTGGGCCCTTGCAGCAACCCCTTCAGTGCCCCCAGGGCCAAAGAGGGGCCACCAGCTCCCTCCCTTCCCCTGCATCACTGCAACCTCCTCAGAGGGGTGCTCTTCCTGCAAACACCCCCCATGCCCGCAGAGCCCCTCAGCGACCTTAGCAGATCCAGTCACTTGCCTTCCACCTTGGGTTTGACTTCTGCAACTCTTTCTGCAAACTTCTTCTTGAAGTAGAGGGACTGCAGCCTTTGCTGATAATGGTTTATTCTGGAAAAAAGAGGTTAAGTTGAGCTTTTCTTGCTCCAGGCTCACAGCTGTGCTTGCAAAGCTTGCTTGAGATATGGTAATTAAAAAATAATGACTGCATTTCTCCCCCAAAACTCTGCTGGGATGGGAAAAATTGACAACTGAAGCTACAGCTGTTCTGGGACAGATCCAGGTGGGCTCTCAAGCACATGCTTAAGCCTATCCTTAACCCAGAAGGTTCAACAAGTGCATTTTTACACCCTATTGCTATGAACAAATGGTTCCTTCAGGACAACTCCTTAGCAAAGATGCTGATGAGGTCCAGGCTCCCTGTGGCTTTGTGACAAGCTGTGGGCTGGACGCCGCACACCAACTACCAGCACTAACAAAAGTGGACTTTCAGATCCTCAAAATGATGGCCTGGAAAGCCACCAACACAGCCCAATCCAGCCCTTTCCTGGGCAAGTTAGGGATGGCTCTGCTCCTGTCAGTTGTATTTAGGCTAAACAAGATCTCACTTGTACACAAATGGCTGTCTGATTGGAGTCCTTTGGACCAAGGACCCAGGAGACGTGCTTACAGACAAGGCCATGGCTACGCTGATGTTGTACTAACCAGAGGTGACAAAGGCATCACACTTGCTTACAGACCACAGGGCAAATTAAAAAGCCGTGCTGGAAATCAAGGAAAATATTTGCATCGGCATGTTGTGCTTTCCAAAAGGTGAAGGTGTGGGTGCAACACTTGGGCAAGGGACTGTGAAGAGGAAAGGTGCCCTGCGATAGGAAAGCTGATTCTGAGCACCTTCAGCCCTGAGGGCTCAGGTTTGAACTTCACAGCTCTGTTCTGCCTGTCTTTGACACTCCGCAACTACACGGTGCGTCGCCCTGGTGTTCGTCAGTCCTCAGGGAGGACAGGAGTGTTTCTATTTTTGATGTCCCAGTATGAGCTCAGATTATAAAACTCACTCACTTTGCAAACAAGTGACTAACTTGCAGTTCAGCTAAGAAATTCAAAGTGCTCGATACTCAGTTGGATTTAAATAAGGAGCTTCAAGATTTTAAACCAGCACCTCTGGAGGATGTGCACACAAAAGATAAGGTTATTCATCCCTGAAGAATTCTAAGCCTTAAATGACTGCTACCAGGAGCAGGAAGAAGTGACATGTCCTCTCTGTCTCATATATTCCCAGGAGTGATTCCTGTGGTAAGGAGTGGGACTCATGCATGCAGCAGGGCAAAATTTACACACAGCAGTCTTGAGTATTCATTAGGATAGCTCGTGTAAGGGGGGAAGGAGCATCACGTCATCATTCAAACAGCACTTCCCACCTGGGCCACCACGCAGACCATGCAGTCTTCCACAGAGCTGTGCCAGATGGAGATTTCTCCCCGGAGAGAGAGGGGAAATGTGTCGGGGCACAAGCTGGGAAGCCAACACCTCTTTCCAGAGGATCTCTCTCACCATCCCTCCCCCCTGCTTCACCCAGCTGCTGCTTGTCTGGGACTCACAACCCTGATTTCAGGAGCACAGCATCACAAGTGATCCTTAGGGATGGGAGCACCTTGTTTTGGCCCACACTTTTCTTGGTGTGAAAACCAGCAAGCAGGGCATATTTCCCAACCAGGCTCCATGAAACAGCCTCCTTGCAACCAGCCTGCGCAGCCACTGGCCAAAACCCTTGTCTCCTGGGTCACCAACCTGCTCATTTCAAAGAGGAACCGGTCAGCCTTGGCCATACGGTCGAGCTCGTGCTTATGCTCTTCCAGGAGGTCAATGTCACCCTTTTCAGGAACAAACTTCAGGAGCTAAACAAGGGAAAGCACACTTGTGGACATGAGGTCCATGCACAGTTTTTTAGGAGCAAAACGGTGATTTATTTGCTTGAATCTACTACCTTTTCAGCAGGTGCAGACAGTGACCCCAAGTCACCTGTGAAATAAGTGTTATCACTGGCCCTGTGACCCTCCTCCCATTACCCATCACATTAGTGTCTCTTGCTGCTGCCCTGCCATCACGCTGGTTTTACAACAGATGTACTACATCTGCTCCAAGGAGGTTTTGACACCAGCTCTGCCAGAGGAGATGTCAGGGGCTCTCCTTTGCTGCAACTCTTCCAAATTTTCAGATGGAAACTTTGTGCAATGAATCCTCCCACCTCTCTGCTGAAAGTACAATTACCAGCTCAGGTTTAAGGACAGGTGATTAAAATGCCAACAAAGGGATTCAGAGGGGGTGAAAAACAGGGTTCCCTTTTTGAGGACCGCACAAATGTTGAACAAGTTTTCAAAAATAAAACTTCACTGAGCACCAACTTCAAGACTCGGCCACAAAATGGGCCACTGGCTCAGCCTCAGGGTCCCAAGGCAGATCCCAGTACAGGCATGGCACGTGGAGGCAGTGCTGCTCCCAGTGCTGATGCTCCAACTGAGCTGCTTTCCTGATGCTCCAGCCCACTTGGGTGGTCTATCAACATGTGCTTGGTAAATCATACGGGGCCCTGAGACACTTCCCAAAGCCACGATTTGGTCCCAAGCACCTTGCACAGCGTGGTCTCAGCATGAGGTAACCACGGAGAAACACGAGACACGTTGCCCACCTGCTCCAGCATGTCTTTCGGGAGGTCCTCCTGCTCGTCCATCGTCAAAATCGCTCGTTTGATCTCCTCGTTCGAGAGTTTCAGCCTGGGAGGTGGAGGGGGAAGGAGAGTTACTCCCAGCCCAGCAATGGCGCGGGGTTGAGGAGCACATTCTACACACCCATGCGACAAGCACAGCCTAGCTCATGGCCAGCAGCAGCATCCCAAAGAACACTGTACGCCGTGTTATGAAGAACGGTGCGCGAGAAACGCAGTAGGACTGCGCTCTGCCAAAGTCCCACTGCGAACAGGGGGTCAACCCTTCCTCGCCAGTTCCCTCTCCCCACACCGCAGCTGCCATCCCCTGTTTTATATTATTTTATAGAAGTAGTGTATTATAAATGTATTAAAAATAAATAGCTTTTACATACACAACTCTTGCCCATAGCAACGCTGTCCCTGCGGTGTCAACCTCCCTAATGGCCACGAGGCCAGTGGGGGTCATGATCCCACAATTCCCAGCCTGGGATCAGGAGTACAGTTCAGCACCGCTCCTGAACCCATTGCTACAACCCCTAAGGAAAACTTGCCCTATTTCTGTTGCTTTTTTTGGATGTGAATATTGCCTCCCCCACCCCTTCCAAGCTGCTTTTGGCTGGAGTCTGTTTCTAGGAGGAAAGAGGAAGAAGTCCAAAATGTGGGGAAGCAGATGCTCAGCATCCCAGGAAACCCATCAGCCTTTTATTTTTGGGGTGGGGGGTGCAGGAAGGGGAGTGGGGATTCATAGAATCACAGA
>NW_010268997.1:0-13365 GCF_000690775.1 Eurypyga helias
GTGAGCACAGAGCCAGCAAAGTGGCTCTATGGATAAGGGGTTTCGGGACCTGCTCTTTTTCGTCAGCCCAGATGTGCTCTATTATTTCCTGCTTCTCAAAGCAGCTGAATTAAATCCCTGTCTACGTGTCTATGCCTCTAAGACTAAAATGAGGTTCTGGACACTGTTTAACTACATGTTATCCCTGTTTTGAGAACTCACCTGGGAGCCAAGTGGCATGTGAACCACTAGGGACTATTTCAACAGAGGAAGCAGATGCAGTCACAGAATGTTTATTGCTTACCCAAAATACTTACTGTTTATTTAGAGGTTTTAGAAAATTTCAGATTTTCAATCTTTACTTACTCCCTAATAGTATTTAAAACTGGCTTAAAAAATAAGATACTGGATAATTTTAAGGTATACAGTATGGGGATTGGTGGGGTCATGCTCCTTCAAGCTGGCAGGTTAACTCCTCATTGTAATAGTGATTTTGGCTTCAGCTGTTGGGTGAAAAAAGTGGTGCTATAGGTAACCTAACAAAACTTAATGAACTTGTGCTGTCATGGAGGTTGTATCTTGCCGCATCCTTCTTGAAGGGCAAGAGGTTAAAAAAAAAGTCTCAAAAAAGGTAATCAGTACATGTTACAAAAAGTGATGGTGACAAAAGAAGAAAAAAAGGATCATATTATTTTATGGGTGACTTGCTTAAATTGACAACTATTATACAAAACTCAAACAGAACAGAGCAGTATTAAGCATAATTTTTAGAGTGCTATTCAAGATCTTGCAGAACTTGGGCTTCTAAAATGCCTTGCTGGCTATTCTGGTAGTGGAGGTGGTATGTGACATGCAGACTGGGAAACCAACTGATGACCTGTCATACCAGGCACTGTGTGTACAGTAGCTGGGAGTGATTGTTGTACTCTTGTTTCCGGTGGTCAGAGGTGTATTAAAGTTTTTGTCTGTGTAAAATACCAGATGTGTTTCTAAATATTACCCTTTAGAGCGTGGCTGAAATTCAATCTTATTTAGTCATGATGTGGATGATATTTCAAGGTTATCAAATTCAGGTTTCCTAGATGTTTACAACTTTAATGACAACGAAGATGATGAACCTACAGATTTTGGGAAACTCAAATGCCATGTTTTAAATGTCTTCTGTCAGTGTACCTCTTCATCCTCAGGTCAAGCGGGAGCTGTAGAGGTGGTGTCCATCACATCACACTGATTCACCAGGCAGTGGCATTTGCGCAGTTGTTCCCTGGCATGTTTTGCAGCTGTCCTTGACCTAAGGACTCGCGACATCTCCCGCAGCCGCTCTCTGCTGCTGTGAGTGTGCTGGCGGCCACTAGATGGAAGAATTCCACCAGGATTCTTCAGCCTGGTTTTGGAGTGCCGCTCCAGACAGTCATTTCATCAGTACCATGTCGTACAGAATATTAGTATATACAGAGGTTACAGTATCTTTTAGAAATATTTACTCGAGGAAAAAACTCATAAAACTAAAGTTGCACAGCCTATATGATTAATTTTTTAAAAGGAGAATTTGTACTTCCTGGCAAAGCTTTGATGCATCTTCCCTTTTCAAGGCTTCATCTCCAATCTAGTGGCCTTATCTGAGCTATCTCTGTCTGTATCCTTATCTATATGGGTACAATTTTCCTTATGTAATTATGAAAACTTACTTTTTTTGGTTGCTGGAATCCCATGTTATATTTTATCCCTAGACAAAGAAAGAAATTAAAGTCATTATTTAGTAAAAATAAAAACAATTTCATTTTTGCTGGACTGATAACGGTGACCCCTCTCAGTTACTAAAAGGCAAACAGGAACAAGTTCTGTTAATACAATGATAAATAGACCAATGCTGAATCACGATTAATGTCTATTTCATAGTAACAATACTCCTTGGAAGGTCTCTTTATTTATAGATGTCATAACCATTGGGAAACAGAGTGAATGTCTCTACCTGTCTTTTACAGATGGGGAAACTGAGATGGAGAAAATCATTTGCTTAACCTCAGCTAAAAGGCCAGTAGCAGAATGAGAATCAGCTGAAATTCGTGATCCCAGGTTAGAGCTCTTAAAAAAACCTGTTCTTTGTGTACTTACCTAAAGCTGTGTGTTTTTTCCTCCCCCCCCCCCAACCTTGCACAGTGTAGTACTTAATCATAGTAATAGCTTGCACTGAATACTGTCCTTTGCTGTAAACCCACAGCAAAACAGTGGAGTTAGGTGTGAGGTGGTGTTTGCAGAGTTTTGGAGAAATGTGTTTTCCCAAATCTTCTGGTTTCTACAGTAATGTTTACCTGGAAATAAAATAATAAAGATGTGAAAATCCTAGAAGGCAGCTTTAGCAGATGTGTAGGATCTCTTTACTATTCCTTATCTCTGCTAAGTGTAAGTTAATAATACAGGGATGTATAATGGAAAACACTTCTTAATTACAAAATCAGTTTGGGGCTTTTTAACTTAAAACTGCTGTCATCACTGTCAGTGTTGCCTGAGAACTTCAGTTGCTTGAAGACTTCCCTTTAATAAGTCTCCATTACGAATCCACAGCCTTTTTGACGGGGACAATTGCAGGTAAAGGTATTGCAAAGCATCGTAAGTGAAAGCATCACTGGGACAGCTCAGTCCTGTCAGATTAATTTTCATAGTACTATGAAAGCTCTCAGAAACACCGTGCATGCATAGCTCACATCCTGCCTTATTGCAGCTAAAGCAGCTCGTCCAACTTACATGATCAACCATGTTTGTTTTGTAAAATCAGGTCTACAAACTGGTGTTTATAGGAGAGTCTGAGTAAAATTGCTATGGTTATTTCTATGCCGTTAGAGCC
Organism: Eurypyga helias; assembly: GCF_000690775.1. Classification (NCBI taxonomy): domain Eukaryota; kingdom Metazoa; phylum Chordata; class Aves; order Eurypygiformes; family Eurypygidae; genus Eurypyga; species Eurypyga helias. The sequence goes on from NW_010268997.1 coordinate 2,825, forward strand.
CATCTAGCAGTGCTCGTTACTCTTTTGGCTCCTATTTGAGCTTTAAGTCCACTGCAGCAATTTGTTAGCAATAAACTCAAGTTAAGGTGGATAAGGATATTGTGATTCTGTGCTCATTAAAAGGAAAGGGCATATTATTTTTACTTCATTAGAAATATGTTCCAGACTTCTTATAGAAGGATTCTTAAGCCTTTTCCTAGCTGTTTCTCAAAAGCATTTAGCTGCAAAATAAGGTCAAAAGGTATATCTTAAAGAGAAACAGAGCTAATGTATAGCATCCTTGTCTGGGTTCTGGAGGATTAAAACGGATTCTGTTGCACCAGGCCTTAGGAGATGTTCTTGAGCTATTGTCCAGTTCTTGAGGTGATCAGTTAAAGAAACACATCTATTCTACTGCTGTGTAATGTGTTAGAGCAATGAAGGTTTGGAAACTGCTGCCCAAAAAGAATAGCAAAAACTGAGCACCAGCACTTTGAAAGAATTGATACTAGAGTATGGGCGATCTGTGTAAACCATGGAAATGTTCTGTTTGTCAGCAGATGTAACCTCTTCCCTTTTGTTAACCCTAAAGGTGTAACTTTAAGCCACTTGAGCTAGATTTGCATTGGCTGCTTGGCCTATTCTCCAAGGCATCATTAATAAAGCTAGCTAGAGTAGGTACTTGACTTTTACTTTAGGCTTTCTTGTAGCAGAGCTTGGAACTGAATATTATTTCCCTTGCAAATGCAGAACATGGTTACACTCTTTTCTTACATGCAGGAATCGTATGTGTCAGGTACAGTTTTGAAATAACATGGCTAAGAAATGTAGTCTGGTGTGTCCATTCTGTTAATTTTCTATGGATATCTTTTGGGCAGGAATCATATGTGTCAGGTACAGTTTTGAAATGTTAACATGGCTAAGAAATGTAGTCTGGTGTGTCCATTCTGTTAATTTTCTATGGATATCTTTTGGTTGCTGTGTATATGTAATACAATGCCCTTAGTCCTTCTCCTAACAACGTTGTTACAGACAATTGTCACCATCCTGTTCAGTACCAATTTATTCCTCTCAACTGTTTTGGTTTTGGTCTTTCTTTAAACTGGATTGAGTAGTGTCAAGTCATGCCTTGTCCTGTCACAGATCTTGGTTGCTGTCAATACTGTCAACATCCATAGGTGAGAATTCACGTATTTAAATATTTTCCCTGCTATGAACTAGTTATGCCTACTAGGGTAACACTGGAGAATGTGTTTTTTCTTCTTTCCCTGGTTTGTTTAGTTGTGGTCATTTGTCTGGACTTCAATGGGAGCAGTTATAATTTGTAACAAAACCACACACTTTATGTAATTACCTGTTAAAGTTGGTATGTATCTGCCATGAATAATAATTATCAAAAAAACCTCATAAAAGTGCAAAGAGCAGGTGACACCTATCTTTTTTGTGGTTAATTATGAATAATTATGTTTTTGCAGTAGCATTTCAAAAAGGTAACTTATTTGAGAGATGAATACTTCGTACTGATACACTGTGCTTCAAAGAATTAAAAATAAATGCCAGTAGGAGATGAGTAACTGTTTAAAATATGGTTCTTCGTTCACTGGCTTTAAGATGTAATCAGAACAACAATTCATGTTTAATGTAAATGTTTGGTGAAGCACTTGCCAACCTCTTCAATGTTTTCTGAATTTGTGACTCCTGAAGTTGGCTTCTTTCAGCTGTCTTTCTCATGATACAGTCTGTCACTACAGATTTAAAGCTACATGGAAAAAATCCTCCTAAGTGCAGTGAACTCAGGGAAGTTGCATTGCACAGATCTACTGTACTAATCAAAATCTAAATTTAATGTTATCCTACATCTTTCCTGTCCGTGTTGCTTACTACGTCTCAGATGCTACTGCCAAAATGGTAAGTTTTATTTCCCCCCTAAATAAACCGCTGTTGTCTGCTGCACTCAGGTGAAATTAGCAACTACTAGGTGTTTGGTGCCAGACCGGATGATGACCAGCATCTCACTAGTGCTCAAACAGAGAGAGAATACCTGAGAGACAGGCTCATTCTATCAATTGTACATCATTTACGTCAGTTTTTGTGGTGTTCTTTTCTCTTCCCCTTGTGCAACCATGATTTTCCAGACCTGAGCTTGGCCTATGTTTTATGTCTGCTTTTGTTGTCTTTTGTGAAATACGAGCCTTATGCTTCATCCTGTCCTACCATGTAGTCAAACCCATTGTGAGCTTTTCTTTTTTCTTTCTTTTTTTTTAAAATGCTACTAGCAACACAATAAAATGGCCTTCATCTTCCCCATGTAATACTATATAGCTTTGCCTCTCTGCCTTCTACTCTCTGTTTCAAGACCTAATTTTGGTTTGCCTCTGGTGTTTTCCTCTGTTCTGAGACTCCACTACAGCTGAAATATTTTTTAATAAAAATGATAACTTCAAGTCTGCATCTGTGACTCCATCCCTTAATAGGCTTCTGTGAGCAGTGTATTCTTGTTTGCCTCATTCTAACCGATTTGTGAAATATACTCTGGGAGGGCTGTTACAATCATTGCGTGAACATCTGCCTCAAGTGTCCTACCCGCATGCGCTCCAGTCTTAGGTCTTTACTCAAAGACAACACCACTTGTTTAACTGCAAGATGAATAACTTAGACTAGTACACAGAATTCTGATTAGCATGAAGAATGTTTAGTTTGAAAAGAAGTTTCCAAAAAATCCTGGCAACATAATTTTTTCCTTTTTTTTTTTTTTTTTTGTCGTTTCAAATGGACTCTTAGCTGGTACAATATAAAAGAACTGCCCATTTCTGATCCTAACTTACTCTGGTGTCCAATTGTTAACATACCTGAATTAAACTACTCATTAAAGAAAACGGAATTATTTTTAAGATTGTTACCTTTGCAAATTAGTTGTTTTTACATATATGTATAAAATATATATGTGTAGTGTAATATCTGGAATACATATTAGGAATGTCAGAGGGCTGGAACACCTCTGCCATGGGCACAGGCTGAGAGAGTTGGGGGTGTTCAGCCTGGAGCAGAGAAGGCTCCGGGGAGACCTTATAGCACCTTCCAGTGCCTGAAGGGGCTACAAGGAAGCTGGGGGGGACTTTTTACAAGGGCCTGTAGTGACAGGACAAGGGGTAATGGGTTTAAATTGAAAGTGGGGAGGTTTAGATTAGATATCAGGAAGAAGTTCTTCCTGGAGAGGGTAGTGAGGCACTGGGACAGGTTGCCCAGAGAAGCTGTGGATGCCCCATCCCTGGAAGTGTCCAAGGCCAGGCTGGATGAGGCTTGGAGCAACCTGGTCTAGTGGAAGGTGTCCCTGCCCATGGCAGCGGGGTTGGAACTGGATGATCCCTTCCAACCCAAACCATTCTGTGATTCTATGATTTTTAGTTACATAAACCTCTTGCTAGAAAATGCTTTTATTTGGAAATTGAGGCTTAAATAATAGAACAAGTTTTATGTGTGTGTACGTGTTTAATTGTATGCTTTGTATATAACCTCCTTTTTATATCTAAAATTTATAGTTTATTTGGTAAGGGAAAACCTCCTTAAAAGTCCCCACCTAAGCTACATACACAGTGCCTCATTTTAATACAGCTGAAATTTAGGAGGCAAAGAAGGCTTAGCAAAGCTGTAGCACATCTTAAACGGTGCAAGAAAGAAGCGACCCTACACAGTCAATCTACATAAGCTAACCTCTTTGAGTCCCCAGTGAAGCTGCAAGTGCGCAGCGTCGTTTCCCAGAGACGAGTAAACTTTTACAGTGAATGCTTCGGGTAAATGATGCTCTGCCAAGCCCTTGTCAAAGCTAAATGGGTGGTGACAGGACAGGCATCAGTGTGTTTTACAGACTCTTGTGAAGTCATGTATTTCTGAGACACAAAGTGTCTATTTTCACACCGGTTTCCCACTAATTGTTGCAATAGTAAAGGTAACAAACCAATTTTACTGTGTTGTCTGTGAATGACACCTTGCATGCTCCTTCAGCCTCCTGCAGTTTGACCAAGGAACCTGTCTGTTACTATTGAAATGCTGGCAAACACAGTCTCCATAGCACCTTTCACTTTTATGACACCTCTTTGTATTTGGTGGCAGAATTTTTATATATATGACAAGAATTATTTTATTTATATATGAGTTGGAGGACCGAATTATTGGGGAACTCATTTGTAATGCAGCTTTTCTGGGAAGAAATAGATGTTACTGTAAATAATTCATTCTGATATCCATTGCAACAGTATGTACCATGTAGTGATTTCTTTTTTTTTTACTTTACATCTCAGTGCAGGGAGTTATTTGCTAATATTTCAGCTTTTCACACGTGAGAAGCAGAGGCTAATCCCTGCATTTGCCAATCTCATACTATTTTTAGGTTTTTACATTTTGAATTGCAAACTCAAACATTGATTTTCTGAAACCCCCATGTTACGGTCAAATTTTACTCTGAAAAATTTAAATCCAGACTCATACAGTGAGTCTTTAGTGACGTCTAGTTTAGACTGCAATATTTGAATTCTGATGGTGATGTTCAGCTCACCGCAGCACCACTTGGCACCTCAAGTAGTGAGGTGTAGTTTATGCACCAAGAACTAAGATTTTTGAGGCCCAGCTTCTGCTGCACATCTCCGGGTGTATGAGGTTGTCCCTGTCCCAGGCAGCTGGAGATGGGTAGCCTTGACGTGCCATGTGTCAGTGAACTGTGGGCTGGAGAAACACTTCCAGGTTGTGTGAAGCTGGCCGAGTAGGGTTGGGGACTGAGCTGCTGTGAGGAGGATCCTTCAGGAAGCCTGATTGTAGGGCACATAGGCTGTATGCAATATAAAGCTGCAACTTCTTCAAGATCCTCATTTTGAGAATAACATATTTTTACCCCTGGTAGGTGGTGTGTGTTCCAGGGGAGTCCTGATTTTTGTAGCCATGATGGAGAACAAAGACTGTTAACTTGAGAGTACTTCTTGCTTCCACAGTGCGCTGTGAGTGTTTCTGCAGATGCAATTATTTGCTCCTTTTCAGTGCTTTCTACAATCTTTGTTTTTGGCTAACATTTACACACACACACATCAATCTCATTGTTGTACTTTTCCTGCTCTTAATATTCATGCTCCTGTTCTTTCCAATAACTTCCTTCCCTTCACCATTCTTCCCTATGCAGATAATTCTCTGCCTCTGCTCTCTGTGATCCAGCACTCTTGAGGATGTAAGAAAAGCTAAGCTTGTAATATTTCCAGAAACAAGAATGTTTGCATTTGAATTTTTAAAAAATGTTCGAACTGATCTTTCTCAATTAAAAACTTGCTTCGGTTCTATTGCTTTTTCCTTGCCAGCAGTGTTGATGCTAAAAGAAAAAAAAAATCTATGGGGAAAATCTAGCTGGGATATTTCATATTTTTCAGACAGGTGTTCCTTAACAGCAACATCTGACAGGATTGCACTTTTATTCTAATGAAAATATACTGCATTTAAAGTAAGATTTATAGATTTTTTATTTTCATGAAGTTAAATGAAACAGTGTTTACTTCTTTGCTGTGCAAATGTTAATACTTATGTTCTCATGCCTTCCTGATTCTGGTACACAACATCGATCTCCCACTACACTTTGTAGCAAAGAACCTGATTCTTAAGTCCATCTTGTTGATTTAAAGGCACTGAAAACTTAACAGACTGGTTTGATGGTTATTTCCTTTGCACAGAGGGGGATAGATGGAATGTTTCTGTGGCTATTGCCCCGTCTCCAAAGTAGCTCTTTAGAGCTCTAAGTAGTTAAGCATGACTGAGTAAAGAGCTTCTTTCTTCCCTATTTTGGGAAGGCATAAGAAGTTTGCCAAGCTACTGAGGGTTAGGGGTTTTTATCTCTTCATGAGTCTTCTTTCATATCTTCCTCTGTAAATCAGAGCTCGTTCCTCCTGAGTTGTTAGCTTTTTATTTCAATCCTACCATTGCCAAGCATGCCATTTTTATTAGTTTAAATGAAGTCTATTTGACGAACTTTGAACTCTGACTTCTGGCTTATTCTTAAGCAGTTGTTGTGGTGAAGTAGAATCCTCCCCAAAAAGATAGCCGTTCACCCTCTTTTCCCCCTCTCCTGTGCTACTATTGTGCACAAAATGAATTACTTCGTATCGATCTCCTGCTTTACAATCCGAGTCAGCCTCAGAGAGGTAGGCATTGAATCTAAGTGATACCATTAGCTTCATATTTCTAAACCAGGCAAATCTGCAGTTTCTCTGTCCCACAGGCAGCAGGTCATGCAGTATTGTGCTGCAGTTGTGTCGTGGGGTACTTACGATGGTAGCAGCTTGTGTGCACTTGAGTTGATTAAAACACGATTACTCTGGCTTTTTGTGACTGAAATGACTTTCCATCTTAATGAAGTAAGGGAGTCTCTGGACAGAAGTACTGTATGCGGGGAAAGCAGTGCAATTCTGAAGGGCATACCCTGGAAATAATTAAAAGTGGTAGGTTCATCCATCAGTTTGAGCAAGAAAAAATTACAAATGGGAAACCAAAGTAGAGATCAGTACACACGTTAAGTGACTTTTAATATTTGCCGCTTGAGGACTTTCATACTGTCAAAGAACTTGGTATTCCCAGTTCATTTGTGGTACCAGTAGCCAATGCTGTACGTCCGAATTGAGCAGAACTGCACAAAGTCATCACTGTGAAGCACAGTGCTTGCTGAGTTGTGGCTGCTGCCATGTCGTCCTTGCTTCCCTCTTGATTCCCTGATTAACTCCCTTGCAGCCAATACTCTTGGCATAATGTCCCTCTTGACGTCATACACAGCTTGCTTTGCTTTTTCCAGTAAAGGGTTCTTGGAGCAAGAGGAACGGTGGGTACCAGCTCCATCCTGTGATCTAAATGTGGGTGCCACCTGAGTGTCATGTTTGTGTCCACCCGATGTTTCTCAGACAAAATGCCCAGGCTATCCTCCTGCTGTTGTTTCCCCCTCATAAAGGCTTTGTACTTCTTGTACAACTTGCCTCATGTCTCTTTTGCTGTACATATTTTTGTTTTAAGTGCACTAGTAAGAAATACCACCTCCTGACACTTCTGTTTAGTTTTTCCATTCTTTTAAACACAAATTCGTGTGTGAAATAATTGTTTTGGTATGGTTTGCCTTGCAAATTTTCTGATTCATCAGGGTCAAAGCGAGAGAGAAGCAGAAACCTAAATAGTAGCATTTGAGAGGAATAAATTCCTTTTGAATCAAAACCCAATTAAAACATTGCTGTGACTTCCTGGTAAGTCCCACCACCTACATATCTGCAGTGACTTTGTTAGCGGAGTATTGCTTGAAACTGCGGTGTTAGTCCTGTCCTGAAAGTTACTAATTTTACATTCTGACTTTTGTAATGAGGCATTCTTCCATCTGTCCTCTACTCAATTGTTGAGATCACAAGTTGTTTGAAAAGGAGGCTCTTCTGTTACTTAGAATTCAAAAATCCTGATCCTTCGTTGGCTTGCAACATGCTAATAGAACAGGTATATGAACCCTTAAAGAAAGACACATACTACTGTATTTTTTCATATTGTTCTTATGTTGAAAAATACACGGGATCCATCTCCTTGACTAAATAATCATGTAACTTACACTTGGTCTGATTTCCTTGATAGCTAATAAAGGAAGGGGAAATGTATGGTACCTTTACATTGCAAGCTTAATTGAATGAATACAAGAAGCTCTTTGCAAATTTATTATGAGGAAGATATCACTACTTGTTTACTTTGTCTTCTCTTTTCTATTTAACCATCCTAATTAGAGAATGCCATTTTCTGACTTAATTTATATTCGCTAAGAATTCTGTGAAGAAACCAGAAAAGTCAAGCCTGTGCTATTGCATTCCCCATTCCTTCTGTGGACCTATCCCTGGGAATATCGTTAATTAGCATCATTAGCTTTCAGGCACTGTCAGCAGTTACTTGCAATTTCTACTTAATACCTTTCAGTTATTCTCCATTCTCATATCTAATATTTGCATATTGCCTTCGTAGCATGACTTTGACAAGGACATTACACTCCATTCAGGTTTATTAAAAAGTAAAAGCTAAGGTTTAAAAAATAGCACTGCATTTGTATTTAGTGGCCTGTAAGAACTGTTCAGGTAACCAGAGGAATTTCAATAAATTTCAAGGAAGCACTTCATGTAATTGGTGACTGTAGTGGAGGAGGAGTTAGCCAGCCAGCATAGCCCACCTGGAATCCCAGAAATGTTTCAAGAAATTGTGCAAGTGAGGCACTAAAGCTTCAGTGGTCTTCCTGTTGGAGGGAAGGCAAGGTAATACAGGTAGAGTTTTGGACTGCTTTCATGTCACCCTGTAGAGACATTTCTTTGGGAGAGAAAGTGCAAATGGAAAGAGGGAAGGCTGTGGGCAAAACATAAAAGACACAGAGTAATGAAGTTCACTGATTTGATGGATGGACCATGGACCAACTACCACAGATGTGCATCTGAATGCTGTATGTTATTATGTTACAATCAATTAGCTGGAACAGATATGGTTTTCCTTTCTCCTGTTCTCAAAGTTAATTACTGACAAGTCTTTCTAGTATGAGAGATCACTATGTAGCCTTAAAAACCCAAACAGTTAACACCTGCACCTTAGCTAGAAAATGGTGCACAAGGGGTGATAATTGGACAGACTTTGATTCATGACAGCTGAGAAACAAGCAGGAGATAACAGTTCTGGGAAAGCTGGGTGTGAGGGGCTGAGCTCTCTGCCAGGCCTTTTATTCCTGACTAATGAGCAACTGAAGAACAGTGGTGACTTTCTGGTAGTAATTTCTAACCGTCTCTGCTCCTCTCCTTTGTGGAAGGCTTCTGTTTCTTGGTAAGGAGCTTAATGCACTCCTTCTTCAACCAGATTTTAGTGACTGATTGGTAGAACAATTTGCTTGGATAAGAATAGTGGCTTGGATTGACTTTCATATCAATAAGAATGAGGAAGAAAATATTCTGCTCAAAAACTGAGTGCTAACTACTTCCAGTATCCGTGTGGCATTAGGCGTTGCCCAGGATTTGTCCTCAGCTGGAAACCGAAGTAGGAAGAGTCAAGGAGCTAGTCTGGAGTTTTTGCAAGCTTGAAACTTTATAAAGGTAAGTGCTGGCTATTTTAAGATGTTCTGAAACTTTTGGAACTCCTAATTTGACCTTTTTGTTTAACGCTAGAAAAATCAGTGTTAAGCTGGGAAAGTGGCTGTTATTTAATTTTGAAGTTCATAATGTTTTCAGGAGAACTGTCCTACTCCTTGACTAAATATAGTGAACCTAACATGCTAGTCAAGAAGAGAAATGATTGAGTAATCGCTGGTAATTCAACAAAAAGCCATGAACTTGAAAGTGGCAAGAAAGGTGTATATATCCTGAAATGACTTGGGAGTAGTACAGATCTCTGCACTCTGAAAGGATTGATTATGCCTTGTTACATCATTTACTGATCCAGATCTTTGCCTGTCCTTCCAAAGTCTTACACAAGTTAATACCAAACTTAATGATGGTCTCTCTTTTCCCAGTTTCTGCATTCAGTGTGGATACAGATATTTTAGGGATGGGCTTGCCATCCTAAGTAAGGGGAAGGCAGTCTTCAGTGATATTTGGTTTAGGAGTTCTGCTGTACTCATGACATACTTTGCATGGCTTGTGTGAAGCGAGTCTTCCAAAAGGGCGCCCTTCCTTTCTGCTGGGAGAAGGAGTTGTGTTCAGCCTCCACCAAAGCTGTGACTGCATCTTTCTACTTTGAACACCACGTTGAGGAATTTGTGTTGAGCCGCATGTTTCATCAGAAGTGTGTTATATGGCAGCTGCTCACGTTTACGTCCTTGAAAATAATAACAGTGCTTTCTCCAAGAAGTTGGAGACATGGTCTAAGATAGCTGTAAGAAATGTACTGGAAAGAGAGGCATGAACAGACTTATTATACCTAGAGGTCTCCAGTTTTAATACTGTGGAGTCTCCAGAGGCTGTAATGTTGTTTCAAGAAATTAAGCATAACCAAGCCAAAGCACAAATTCACAGATTGTTCTCAAGTCCAATTAATAAAGAAAGAAACAACATGCTGATATGTCAGAGGACTTCAAGGCTGTAGTGGCAGATGACATGTAACCGCATCAAAAATCGGACGCAGCGAGAGTAGTGCCTATGTCTGACAAGACGATGTCAGCAGGTCAAAGAGGCAGTCAGATACTGTTATTGTCCATGGAGGCCACCAGGCATATCGGGAGGCACTTCTCCATCAGCCGAGTGGCAGGTTGGTGTTTGTGTTTTCTCCTTGACTGTGTACATGTCAATGGAAATTGGTAGTTGGACACCTCGAAAGCAAGACTTGATGTCTGCACAAGTTGTCAAATATCTCACTGTAAGGGGCAGTGCTTGAGGACAGGAGGGTTTTTTAAATGAGGGAGGAGTTCTTTTGTGCTGGTGAATGGAATGAAGAAGCTTCACTTAGGTAGAGGAATATTTCTTGCTGCCTGAGAATTCTCTGATTCATTAACCCTAGGCAATAGGAGAAGAAATTCATAGTAACTTGAGAAAAGAGTATGAAACAGGGAA